>NW_027463400.1:0-163713 GCF_050947455.1 Rhinoderma darwinii | reverse complement strand
TACACAGGCATATATCTATATACTGATAGTACACAGCCATATATCTATATACTGATAGTACAGAGGCATATATCTATATACTGATAGTACACAGGCATATATCTATATACTGATAGTACACAGGCATATATCTATATACTGATAGTACACAGGCATATATCTATATACTGATAGTACACAGGCATATATCTATATACTGATAGTACACAGGCATATATCTATATACTGATAGTACACAGGCATATATCTATATACTGATAGCACACAGGCATATATCTATACACTGATAGTACACAGGCATATATCTATACACTGATAGCACACAGGCATATATCTATATACTGATAGTACACAGGCATATATCTATATACTGATAGTACACAGGCATATATCTATATACGGATAGTACACAGGCATATATCTATACACTGATAGTACACAGGCCTATATCTATATACTGATAGTACACAGGCATTTATATACTGATAGTACACAGGCATATATCTATATACTGATAGCACACAGGCATATATCTATACACTGATAGTACACAGGAATATATCTATATACTGATAGTACACAGCCATATATCTATATACTGATAGTACAGAGGCATATCTATATACTGATAGTACACAGGCATATATCTATATACTGATAGTACACAGGCATATATCTATATACTGATAGTACACAGGCATATATCTATATACTGATAGTACACAGGCATATATCTATATACTGATAGTACACAGGCATATATCTATATACTGATAGTACACAGGCATATATCTATATACTGATAGTACACAGGCATATATCTATACACTGATAGCACACAGGCATATATCTATATACTGATAGTACACAGGCATATATCTATATACTGATAGTACACAGGCATATATCTATATACTGATCGTACACAGGCATATATCTATACACTGATAGTACACAGGCATATATCTATATACTGATAGCACACAGGCATATATCTATATACTGATAGTACACAGCCATATATCTATATACTGATAGCACACAGGCATATATCTATATACTGATAGCACACAGGCGTATATCTATATACTGATAGTACACAGTCGTATATCTATATACTGATAGCACACAGGCTTATATCTATATACTGATAGCACACAGGCGTATATCTATATGCTGATAGTACACAGGCGTATATCTATATACTGATAGTACACAGGCATATATCTATATACTGATAGTACACAGGCATATATCTATATACTGATAGTACACAGGCATATATCTATATACTGATAGTACACAGACATATATCTATATACTGATAGTACACAGGAATATATCTATATACTGATAGCACACAGGCATATATCTATATACTGATAGCACACAGGCATATATCTATATACTGATAGTACACAGGCATATATCTATATACTGATAGTACAGAGGCATATATCTATATACTGATAGTACACAGGTATATATCTATATACTGATAGTACACAGGCATATATCTATATACTGATAGTACACAGGCATATATCTATATACTGATAGTACACAGGCATATATCTATATACTGATAGTACACAGGCATATATCTATATACTGATAGTACACAGGCATATATCTATATACTGATAGTACACAGGCATATATCTATATACTGATAGTACACAGACATATATCTATATACTGATAGTACACAGGAATATATCTATATACTGATAGCACACAGGCATATATCTATATACTGATAGCACACAGGCATATATCTATATACTGATAGTACACAGGCATATATCTATATACTGTTAGTACACAGGCATATATCTATATACTGATAGTACACAGGCATATATCTATATACTGATAGTACACAGACATATATCTATATACTGATAGTACACAGGAATATATCTATATACTGATAGCACACAGGCATATATCTATATACTGATAGCACACAGGCATATATCTATATACTGATAGTACACAGGCATATATCTATATACTGATAGTACACAGGCATATATCTATATACTGATAGTACACAGGCATATATCTATATACTGATAGTACACAGGCATATATATATACACTGATAGTACACAGGCATATATCTATATACTGATAGTACACAGGCATATATCTATATACTGATAGTACACAGGCATATATATATACACTGATAGTACACAGGCATATATCTATATACTGATAGTACAGAGGCATATATCTATATACTGATAGTACACAGGCATATATATATACACTGATAGTACACAGGCATATATCTATACACTGGTAGTACACAGGCATATATCTATACACTGATAGCACACAGGCATATATCTATATACTGATAGTACACAGGCACATATCTATATACTGATAGCACACAAGCATATATCTATATACTGATAGTACACAGGCATATATCTATATACTGATAGCACACAGGCATATATCTATATACTGATAGTACACAGGCACATATCTATATACTGATAGCACACAAGCATATATCTATATACTGATAGTACACAGGCATATATCTATATACTGATAGTACACAGGCATATATCTATATACTGATAGTACACATGCATATATCTATATACTGATAGTACACAGGCATCTATCTATACACTGATAGTACACAGGCATATATCTATATACTGATAGCACACAGGCATATATCTATATACTGATAGCACACAGGCATATATCTATATACTGATAGCACACAGTCATATATCTATATACTGATATTACACATGCATATATCTATACACTGAAAGTACACAGGCATATATCTATATACTGATAGCACACAGGCATATATCTATATACTGATAGTACACAGGCATATATCTATATACTGATAGTACACAGGAATATATCTATATACTGATAGCACACAGGCATATATCTATATACTGATAGCACACAGGCATATATCTATATACTGATAGTACACAGCCATATATCTATATACTGATAGTACACAGGCATAGATATATATATACTGATAGCACACAGGCATATATCTATATACTGATAGTACACAGGCATACATCTATATACTGATAGTACACAGGCATATATCTATATACTGATAGTACACAGGCATATATCTATATACTGATAGTACACAGGCATATATCTATATACTGATAGCACACAGGCATATATCTATATACTGATAGTACACAGGCATATATCTATATACTGATATTACAGAGGCATATATCTATATACTGATAGTACACAGGCATATATCTATATACTGATAGTACACAGTCATATATCTATATACTGATAGTACACAGCCATATATCTATATACTGATAGTACACAGGCATATATATATATATACATATATATATATATATACTGATATTACAGAGGCATATATCTATACACTGATAGTACACAGGCATATATCTATATACTGATAGTACACAGACATATATCTATATACTGATAGCACACAGGCATATATCTATATACTGATAGTACACAGGCATATATCTATATACTGATAGTACACAGGCATATATCTATATACTGATAGTACACAGGCATATATCTATATACTGATAGTACACAGCCATATATCTATATACTGATAGCACACAGGCATATATCTATATACTGATAGCACACAGGCATATATCTATATACTGATAGCACACAGGCATATATCTATATACTGATAGTACACAGGCATATATCTATATACTGATAGTACACAGGCATATATCTATATACTGATAGTACACAGGCATATATCTATATACTGATAGTACACAGCCATATATCTATATACTGATAGCACACAGGCATATATCTATATACTGATAGCACACAGGCATATATCTATATACTGATAGCACACAGGCATATATCTATATACTGATAGTACACAGCCATATATCTATATACTGATAGCACACAGGCATATATCTATATACTGATAGCACACAGGCATATATCTATATACTGATAGTACACAGTCATATATCTATATACTGATAGTACACAGCCATATATCTATATACTGATAGTACACAGGCATATATATATATATACATATATATATATATATACTGATATTACAGAGGCATATATCTATACACTGATAGTACACAGGCATATATCTATATACTGATAGTACACAGACATATATCTATATACTGATAGCACACAGGCATATATCTATATACTGATAGTACACATGCATATATCTATATACTGATAGCACACAGGCATATATCTATATACTGATAGTACACATGCATATATCTATATACTGATAGCACACAGGCATATATCTATATACTGATAGTACACAGGCATACATCTATATACTGATAGTACACAGGCATATATCTATATACTGATAGTACACAGGCATATATCTATACACTGATAGCACACAGGCATATATCTATATACTGATAGTACACAGGCATATATCTATATACTGATAGTACACAGGCATATATCTATATACTGATAGTACACAGGCATATATCTATATACTGATAGTACACAGGCATATATCTATATACTGATAGCACACAGGCATATATCTATATACTGATAGTACACAGGCATATATCTATATACTGATAGCACACAGGCATATATCTATATACTGATAGTACACAGGCATATATCTATATACTGATAGCACACAGGCATATATCTATATACTGATAGTACACAGGCATATATCTATATACTGATAGTACACAGGCATATATCTATATACTGATAGTACACAGGCATATATCTATATACTGATAGTACACAGTCGTATATCTATATACTGATAGTACACAGGCGTATATCTATATACTGATAGTACACAGGCGTATATCTATATACTGATAGCACACTGGCATATATCTATATACTGATAGCACACAGGCATATATCTATACACTGATAGTACACAGGCATACATCTATATACTGATAGTACAGAGGCATATATCTATATACTGATAGTACACAGGCATATATCTATACACTGATAGCACAGAGGCATATATCTATATACTGATAGCACACAGGCATACTATATACTGATAGCACACAGGCATATATCTATACACTGATAGCACACAGGCATATATCTATATACTGATAGCACACAGGCATATATCTATATACTGATTGCACACAGGCATATATCTTTATACTGATAGCACAGAGGCATATATCTATATACTGATAGTACACAGGCATATATCTATATACTGATAGTACACTGGCATATATCTATATACTGATAGTACAGAGGCATATATATACTGATAGTACACAGGCATATATCTATATACTGATAGTACACAGGCATATATCTATACACTGATAGCACACAGGCATATATCTATATACTGATAGCACACAGGCATATATCTATATACTGAAAGTACACAGGCATATATCTATATACTGAAAGTACACAGGCATATATCTATATACTGATAGCACACGGGCATATATCTATATACTGATAGTACACGGGCATATATCTATATACTGATAGCACACGGGCATATATCTATATACTGATAGCACGCGGGCATATATCTATATACTGATAGTACACAGCCATATATCTATATACTGATAGCACACAGGCATATATCTATATACTGATAGTACACATGCATATATCTATATACTGATAGCACACAGGCATATATCTATATACTGATAGTACACAGGCATACATCTATATACTGATAGTACACAGGCATATATCTATATACTGATAGTACACAGGCATATATCTATACACTGATAGCACACAGGCATATATCTATATACTGATAGCACACAGGCATATATCTATATACTGATAGTACACAGGCATATATCTATATACTGATAGTACACAGGCATATATCTATATACTGATAGTACACAGGCATATATCTATATACTGATAGTACACAGGCATATATCTATATACTGATAGCACACAGCCATATATCTATATACTGATAGCACACAGGCATATATCTATATACTGATAGCACACAGGCATATATCTATATACTGATAGCACACAGGCATATATCTATATACTGATAGTACACAGGCATATATCTATATACTGATAGCACACAGGCATATATCTATATACTGATAGTACACAGGCATATATCTATATACTGATAGTACACAGGCATATATCTATATACTGATAGTACACAGTCGTATATCTATATACTGATAGTACACAGTCGTATATCTATATACTGATAGCACACAGGCGTATATCTATATACTGATAGCACACTGGCATATATCTATATACTGATAGTACAGAGGCATATATCTATATACTGATAGTACACAGGCATATATCTATACACTGATAGCACAGAGGCATATATCTATATACTGATAGCACACAGGCATACTATATACTGATAGCACACAGGCATATATCTATACACTGATAGTACACAGGCATATATCTATATACTGATAGCACACAGGCATATATCTATATACTGATAGCACACAGGCATATATCTATATACTGATTGCACACAGGCATATATCTATATACTGATAGCACAGAGGCATATATCTATATACTGATAGTACACAGGCATATATCTATATACTGATAGTACACTGGCATATATCTATATACTGATAGTACAGAGGCATATATATACTGATAGTACACAGGCATATATCTATATACTGATAGTACACAGGCATATATCTATATACTGATAGTACACAGGCATATATCTATATACTGATAGCACACAGGCATATGTCTATATACTGATAGTACACAGGCATATATCTATATACTGATAGCACACAGGCATATATCTATATACTGATAGTACACAGGCATATATCTATATACTGATAGTACACAGGCATATATCTATATACTGATAGTACACAGGTATATATCTATATACTGATAGTACACAGTCGTATATCTATATACTGATAGTACACAGGCGTATATCTATATACTGATAGCACACAGGCGTATATCTATATACTGATAGTACACAGGCATATATCTATATACTGATAGCACACTGGCATATATCTATATACTGATAGTACAGAGGCATATATCTATATACTGATAGTACACAGGCATATATCTATATACTGATAGCACACAGGCATATATCTATACACTGATAGCACAGAGGCATATATCTATATACTGATAGCACACAGGCATACTATATACTGATAGCACACAGGCATATATCTATACACTGATAGTACACAGGCATATATCTATATACTGATAGCACACAGGCATATATCTATATACTGATAGCACACAGGCATATATCTATATACTGATAGTACACAGGCATATATCTATATACTGATAGCACAGAGGCATATATCTATATACTGATAGTACACAGGCATATATCTATATACTGATAGTACACTGGCATATATCTATATACTGATAGTACAGAGGCATATACATACTGATAGTACACAGGCATATATCTATATACTGATAGTACAGAGGCATATATCTATATACTGATAGTACACAGGCATATATCTATACACTGATAGTACACAGGCATATATATACTGATAGTACACAGGCATATATCTATATACTGATAGCACACAGGCATATATCTATATACTGATAGTACACAGGCATATATCTATATACTGATAGTACACAGGCATATATCTATATACTGATAGTACACAGGCATATATCTATATACTGATAGTACACAGGCATATATCTATATACTGATAGTACACAGGCATATATATACTGATAGTACACAGGCATATATCTATATACTGATAGCACACAGGCATATATCTATACACTGATAGTACACAGGAATATATCTATATACTGATAGTACACAGCCATATATCTATATACTGATAGTACAGAGGCATATATCTATATACTGATAGTACACAGGCATATATCTATATACTGATAGTACACAGGCATATATCTATATACTGATAGTACACAGGCATATATCTATATACTGATAGTACACAGGCATATATCTATATACTGATAGTACACAGGCATATATCTATATACTGATAGTACACAGGCATATATCTATATACTGATAGTACACAGGCATATATCTATACACTGATAGCACACAGGCATATATCTATATACTGATAGTACAGAGGCATATATCTATATACTGATAGTACACAGGCATATATCTATATACTGATAGTACACAGGCATATATCTATACACTGATAGCACACAGCCATATATCTATATACTGATAGCACACAGGCATATATCTATATACTGATAGTACACAGGCATATATCTATATACTGATAGCACACAGGCATATATCTATACACTGATAGCACACAGCCATATATCTATATACTGATAGCACACAGCCATATATCTATATACTGATAGCACACAGGCATATATCTATATACTGATAATACACAGGCATACATCTATATACTGATAGTACACAGGCATATATCTATACACTGATAGTACACAGGCATATATCTATATACTGATAGTACACAGTCGTATATCTATATACTGATAGTACACAGTCGTATATCTATATACTGATAGTACACAGGCATATATCTATATACTGATAGCACACTGGCATATATCTATATACTGATAGTACAGAGGCATATATCTATATACTGATAGTACACAGGCATATATCTATACACTGATAGCACAGAGGCATATATCTATATACTGATAGCACACAGGCATACTATATACTGATAGCACACAGGCATATATCTATACACTGATAGTACACAGGCATATATCTATATACTGATAGCACACAGGCATATATCTATATACTGATAGCACACAGGCATATATCTATATACTGATTGCACACAGGCATATATCTATATACTGATAGCACAGAGGCATATATCTATATACTGATAGTACACAGGCATATATCTATATACTGATAGTACACTGGCATATATCTATATACTGATAGTACAGAGGCATATATATACTGATAGTACACAGGCATATATCTATATACTGATAGTACACAGGCATATATCTATACACTGATAGCACACAGGCATATATCTATATACTGATAGCACACAGGCATATATCTATATACTGAAAGTACACAGGCATATATCTATATACTGATAGTACACAGGCATATATCTATATACTGATAGTACACAGGCATATATCTATATACTGATAGTACACAGGCATATATCTATATACTGATAGCACACAGGCATATATCTATATACTGATAGCACACGGGCATATATCTATATACTGATAGTACACGGGCATATATCTATACACTGATAGTACACAGGCATATATCTATATACTGATAGTACAGAGGCATATATCTATATACTGATAGTACACAGGTATATATCTATATACTGATAGTACACAGGCATATATCTATATACTGATAGTACACAGGCATATATCTATATACTGATAGTACACAGACATATATCTATATACTGATAGTACACAGGAATATATCTATATACTGATAGCACACAGGCATATATCTATATACTGATAGTACACAGGCATATATCTATATACTGATAGCACACAGGCATATATCTATATACTGATAGCACACAGGCATATATCTATATACTGATAGTACACAGGCGTATATCTATATACTGATAGTACACAGTCGTCTATCTATATACTGATAGCACACAGGCGTATATCTATATACTGATAGCACACAGGCGTATATCTATATGCTGATAGTACACAGGCGTATATCTATATACTGATAGTACACAGGCATACATCTATATACTGATAGTACACAGGCATATATCTATATACTTATAGTACACAGGCATATATCTATATACTTATAGTACACAGGCATATATCTATATACTGATAGTACACAGGCATACATCTATATACTGATAGCACACAGGCATATATCTATATACTGATAGTACACAGGCATATATCTATATACTGATAGTACACAGGCATATATCTATATACTGATAGTACACAGGCGTATATCTATATACTGATAGTACACAGGAATATATCTATATACTGATAGTACACAGGCATATATCTATATACTTATAGTACACAGGCATATATCTATATACTTATAGTACACAGGCATATATCTATATACTGATAGTACACAGGCATACATCTATATACTGATAGCACACAGGCATATATCTATATACTGATAGTACACAGGCATATATCTATATACTGATAGTACACAGGCATATATCTATATACTGATAGTACACAGGCATATATCTATATACTGATAGTACACAGGCGTATATCTATATACTGATAGTACACAGGCATATATCTATACCCTGATAGCACACAGGCATATATCTATATACTGATAGTACACAGGCATATATCTATATACTGATAGTACACAGGCATATATCTATATACTGATAGTACACAGGCATATATCTATATACTGATAGTACACAGGCATATATCTATATACTGATAGTACACAGACCTATATCTATATACTGATAGTACACAGGAATATATCTATATACTGATAGCACACAGGCATAGATCTATATACTGATAGCACACAGGCATATATCTATATACTTATAGTACACAGGCATATATCTATATACTGATAGTACACAGGCATACATCTATATACTGATAGTACACAGGCATACATCTATATACTGATAGCACACAGGCATATATCTATATACTGATAGTACACAGGCATATATCTATATACTGATAGTACACAGGCATATATCTATATACTGATAGTACACAGGCATATATCTATATACTGATAGTACACAGGCATATATCTATATACTGATAGTACACAGACATATATCTATATACTGATAGTACACAGGAATATATCTATATACTGATAGTACACAGGCATATATCTATATACTGATAGTACACAGGCATACTATATACTGATAGCACACAGGCATATATCTATACACTGATAGCACACAGGCATATATCTATATACTGATAGCACACAGGCATATATCTATATACTGATAGTACACAGGCATATATCTATATACTGATAGTACACAGGCATATATCTATATACTGATAGTACACAGGCGTATATCTATATACTGATAGCACACAGGCATATATCTATATACTGATAGTACACAGGCGTATATCTATATACTGATAGTACACAGGCATATATCTATATACTGATAGCACACAGGCATATATCTATATACTGATAGCACAGAGGCATATATCTATATACTGATAGCACACAGGCATATATCTATATACTGATAGCACACGGGCATATATCTATATACTGATAGTACATGGGCATATATCTATATACTGATAGCACACGGGCATATATCTATATACTGATAGTACAGAGGCATATATCTATATACTGAAAGTACACAGGTATATATCTATATACTGATAGTACACAGGCATATATCTATATACTGATAGTACACAGGCATATATCTATATACTGATAGTACACAGGCATATATCTATATACTGATAGTACACAGGCATATATCTATATACTGATAGTACACAGGCATATATCTATATACTGATAGTACACAGGCATATATCTATACACTGATAGCACACAGGCATATATCTATATACTGATAGTACACAGGCATATATCTATATACTGATAGTACACAGGCATATATCTATATACTGATAGTACAGAGGCATATATCTATATACTGATAGTACACAGGCATATATATACTGATAGTACACAGGCATATATCTATATACTGATAGTACACAGGCATATATCTATATACTGATAGCACACAGGCATATATCTATACACTGATAGTACACAGGAATATATCTATATACTGATAGTACACAGCCATATATCTATATACTGATAGTACAGAGGCATATATCTATATACTGATAGTACACAGGCATATATCTATATACTGATAGTACACAGGCATATATCTATATACTGATAGCACACAGGCATACTATATACTGATAGCACACAGGCATATATCTATACACTGATAGTACACAGGCATATATCTATATACTGATAGCACACAGGCATATATCTATATACTGATAGCACACAGGCATATATCTATATACTGATAGCACAGAGGCATATATCTATATACTGATAGTACACAGGCATATATCTATATACTGATAGTACACTGGCATATATCTATATACTGATAGTACAGAGGCATATATATACTGATAGTACACAGGCATATATCTATATACTGATAGTACACAGGCATACATCTATATACTGATAGTACACAGGCATATATCTATACACTGATAGCACACAGGCATATATCTATATACTGATAGCACACAGGCATATATCTATATACTGATTGCACACAGGCATATATCTATATACTGATAGCACAGAGGCATATATCTATATACTGATAGTACACAGGCATATATCTATATACTGATAGTACACTGGCATATATCTATATACTGATAGTACAGAGGCATATATATACTGATAGTACACAGGCATATATCTATATACTGATAGTACACAGGCATATATCTATATACTGATAGTACACAGGCATATATCTATATACTGATAGCACACAGGCATATGTCTATATACTGATAGTACACAGGCATATATCTATATACTGATAGCACACAGGCATATATCTATATACTGATAGTACACAGGCATATATCTATATACTGATAGTACACAGGCATATATCTATATACTGATAGTACACAGGTATATATCTATATACTGATAGTACACAGTCGTATATCTATATACTGATAGTACACAGGCGTATATCTATATACTGATAGCACACAGGCGTATATCTATATACTCATAGTACACAGGCATATATCTATATACTGATAGCACACTGGCATATATCTATATACTGATAGTACAGAGGCATATATCTATATACTGATAGTACACAGGCATATATCTATATACTGATAGCACACAGGCATATATCTATACACTGATAGCACAGAGGCATATATCTATATACTGATAGCACACAGGCATACTATATACTGATAGCACACAGGCATATATCTATACACTGATAGTACACAGGCATATATCTATATACTGATAGCACACAGGCATATATCTATATACTGATAGCACACAGGCATATATCTATATACTGATAGTACACAGGCATATATCTATATACTGATAGCACAGAGGCATATATCTATATACTGATAGTACACAGGCATATATCTATATACTGATAGTACACTGGCATATATCTATATACTGATAGTACAGAGGCATATACATACTGATAGTACACAGGCATATATCTATATACTGATAGTACAGAGGCATATATCTATATACTGATAGTACACAGGCATATATCTATACACTGATAGTACACAGGCATATATATACTGATAGTACACAGGCATATATCTATATACTGATAGCACACAGGCATATATCTATATACTGATAGTACACAGGCATATATCTATATACTGATAGTACACAGGCATATATCTATATACTGATAGTACACAGGCATATATATACTGATAGTACACAGGCATATATCTATATACTGATAGCACACAGGCATATATCTATACACTGATAGTACACAGGAATATATCTATATACTGATAGTACACAGCCATATATCTATATACTGATAGTACAGAGGCATATATCTATATACTGATAGTACACAGGCATATATCTATATACTGATAGTACACAGGCATATATCTATATACTGATAGTACACAGGCATATATCTATATACTGATAGTACACAGGCATATATCTATATACTGATAGTACACAGGCATATATCTATATACTGATAGTACACAGGCATATATCTATATACTGATAGTACACAGGCATATATCTATACACTGATAGCACACAGGCATATATCTATATACTGATAGTACAGAGGCATATATCTATATACTGATAGTACACAGGCATATATCTATATACTGATAGTACACAGGCATATATCTATATACTGATAGCACACAGGCATATATCTATATACTGATAGTACACAGGCATATATCTATATACTGATAGCACACAGGCATTTATATACTGATAGTACACAGGCATATATCTATATACTGATAGCACACAGGCATATATCTATACACTGATAGTACACAGGAATATATCTATATACTGATAGTACACAGCCATATATCTATATACTGATAGTACAGAGGCATATATCTATATACTGATAGTACACAGGCATATATCTATATACTGATAGTACACAGGCATATATCTATATACTGATAGTACACAGGCATATATCTATATACTGATAGTACACAGGCATATATCTATATACTGATAGTACACAGGCATATATCTATATACTGATAGTACACAGGCATATATCTATATACTGATAGTACACAGGCATATATCTATACACTGATAGCACACAGGCATATATCTATATACTGATAGTACAGAGGCATATATCTATATACTGATAGTACACAGGCATATATCTATATACTGATAGTACACAGGCATATATCTATACACTGATAGCACACAGCCATATATCTATATACTGATAGCACACAGGCATATATCTATATACTGATAGTACACAGGCATATATCTATATACTGATAGCACACAGGCATATATCTATACACTGATAGCACACAGCCATATATCTATATACTGATAGCACACAGCCATATATCTATATACTGATAGCACACAGGCATATATCTATATACTGATAATACACAGGCATACATCTATATACTGATAGTACACAGGCATATATCTATACACTGATAGTACACAGTCGTATATCTATATACTGATAGTACACAGTCGTATATCTATATACTGATAGTACACAGGCATATATCTATATACTGATAGCACACTGGCATATATCTATATACTGATAGTACAGAGGCATATATCTATATACTGATAGTACACAGGCATATATCTATACACTGATAGCACACAGGCATATATCTATATACTGATAGCACACAGGCATATATCTATATACTGATAGTACACAGGCATATATCTATATACTGATAGTACACAGGCATATATCTATATACTGATAGTACACAGGCATATATCTATATACTGATAGCACACAGGCATATATCTATATACTGATAGCACACGGGCATATATCTATATACTGATAGTACACGGGCATATATCTATACACTGATAGTACACAGGCATATATCTATATACTGATAGTACAGAGGCATACATCTATATACTGATAGTACACAGGTATATATCTATATACTGATAGTACACAGGCATATATCTATATACTGATAGTACACAGGCATATATCTATATACTGATAGTACACAGGCATATATCTATATACTGATAGTACACAGGCATATATCTATATACTGATAGTACACAGGCATATATCTATATACTGATAGTACACAGGCATATATATACTGATAGTACACAGGCATATATCTATATACTGATAGCACACAGGCATATATCTATACACTGATAGTACACAGGAATATATCTATATACTGATAGTACACAGCCATATATCTATATACTGATAGTACAGAGGCATATATCTATATACTGATAGTACACAGGCATATATCTATATACTGATAGTACACAGGCATATATCTATATACTGATAGTACACAGCCATATATCTATATACTGATAGTACAGAGGCATATATCTATATACTGATAGTACACAGGCATATATCTATATACTGATAGTACACAGGCATATATCTATATACTGATAGTACACAGGCATATATCTATATACTGATAGTACACAGGCATATATCTATATACTGATAGTACACAGGCATATATCTATATACTGATAGTACACAGGCATATATCTATACACTGATAGCACACAGGCATATATCTATATACTGATAGTACACAGGCATTTATATACTGATAGTACACAGGCATATATCTATATACTGATAGCACACAGGCATATATCTATACACTGATAGTACACAGGAATATATCTATATACTGATAGCACACAGGCATATATCTATATACTGATAGCACACAGGCATATATCTATATACTGATAGTACACAGGCATATATCTATATACTGATAGTACAGAGGCATATATCTATATACTGATAGTACACAGGTATATATCTATATACTGATAGTACACAGGCATATATCTATATACTGATAGTACACAGGCATATATCTATATACTGATAGTACACAGGCATATATCTATATACTGATAGTACACAGGCATATATCTATATACTGATAGTACACAGGCATATATCTATATACTGATAGTACACAGGCATATATCTATATACTGATAGTACACAGACATATATCTATATACTGATAGTACACAGGAATATATCTATATACTGATAGCACACAGGCATATATCTATATACTGATAGCACACAGGCATATATCTATATACTGATAGTACACAGGCATATATCTATATACTGTTAGTACACAGGCATATATCTATATACTGATAGTACACAGGCATATATCTATATACTGATAGTACACAGACATATATCTATATACTGATAGTACACAGGAATATATCTATATACTGATAGCACACAGGCATATATCTATATACTGATAGCACACAGGCATATATCTATATACTGATAGTACACAGGCATATATCTATATACTGATAGTACACAGGCATATATCTATATACTGATAGTACACAGGCATATATCTATATACTGATAGTACACAGGCATATATATATACACTGATAGTACACAGGCATATATCTATATACTGATAGTACACAGGCATATATCTATATACTGATAGTACACAGGCATATATATATACACTGATAGTACACAGGCATATATCTATATACTGATAGTACAGAGGCATATATCTATATACTGATAGTACACAGGCATATATATATACACTGATAGTACACAGGCATATATCTATACACTGGTAGTACACAGGCATATATCTATACACTGATAGCACACAGGCATATATCTATATACTGATAGTACACAGGCACATATCTATATACTGATAGCACACAAGCATATATCTATATACTGATAGTACACAGGCATATATCTATATACTGATAGCACACAGGCATATATCTATATACTGATAGTACACAGGCACATATCTATATACTGATAGCACACAAGCATATATCTATATACTGATAGTACACAGGCATATATCTATATACTGATAGTACACAGGCATATATCTATATACTGATAGTACACATGCATATATCTATATACTGATAGTACACAGGCATCTATCTATACACTGATAGTACACAGGCATATATCTATATACTGATAGCACACAGGCATATATCTATATACTGATAGCACACAGGCATATATCTATATACTGATAGCACACAGTCATATATCTATATACTGATATTACACATGCATATATCTATACACTGAAAGTACACAGGCATATATCTATATACTGATAGCACACAGGCATATATCTATATACTGATAGTACACAGGCATATATCTATATACTGATAGTACACAGGAATATATCTATATACTGATAGCACACAGGCATATATCTATATACTGATAGCACACAGGCATATATCTATATACTGATAGTACACAGCCATATATCTATATACTGATAGTACACAGGCATAGATATATATATACTGATAGCACACAGGCATATATCTATATACTGATAGTACACAGGCATACATCTATATACTGATAGTACACAGGCATATATCTATATACTGATAGTACACAGGCATATATCTATATACTGATAGTACACAGGCATATATCTATATACTGATAGCACACAGGCATATATCTATATACTGATAGTACACAGGCATATATCTATATACTGATATTACAGAGGCATATATCTATATACTGATAGTACACAGGCATATATCTATATACTGATAGTACACAGTCATATATCTATATACTGATAGTACACAGCCATATATCTATATACTGATAGTACACAGGCATATATATATATATACATATATATATATATATACTGATATTACAGAGGCATATATCTATACACTGATAGTACACAGGCATATATCTATATACTGATAGTACACAGACATATATCTATATACTGATAGCACACAGGCATATATCTATATACTGATAGTACACAGGCATATATCTATATACTGATAGTACACAGGCATATATCTATATACTGATAGTACACAGGCATATATCTATATACTGATAGTACACAGCCATATATCTATATACTGATAGCACACAGGCATATATCTATATACTGATAGCACACAGGCATATATCTATATACTGATAGCACACAGGCATATATCTATATACTGATAGTACACAGGCATATATCTATATACTGATAGTACACAGGCATATATCTATATACTGATAGTACACAGGCATATATCTATATACTGATAGTACACAGCCATATATCTATATACTGATAGCACACAGGCATATATCTATATACTGATAGCACACAGGCATATATCTATATACTGATAGCACACAGGCATATATCTATATACTGATAGTACACAGCCATATATCTATATACTGATAGCACACAGGCATATATCTATATACTGATAGCACACAGGCATATATCTATATACTGATAGTACACAGTCATATATCTATATACTGATAGTACACAGCCATATATCTATATACTGATAGTACACAGGCATATATATATATATACATATATATATATATATACTGATATTACAGAGGCATATATCTATACACTGATAGTACACAGGCATATATCTATATACTGATAGTACACAGACATATATCTATATACTGATAGCACACAGGCATATATCTATATACTGATAGTACACATGCATATATCTATATACTGATAGCACACAGGCATATATCTATATACTGATAGTACACATGCATATATCTATATACTGATAGCACACAGGCATATATCTATATACTGATAGTACACAGGCATACATCTATATACTGATAGTACACAGGCATATATCTATATACTGATAGTACACAGGCATATATCTATACACTGATAGCACACAGGCATATATCTATATACTGATAGTACACAGGCATATATCTATATACTGATAGTACACAGGCATATATCTATATACTGATAGTACACAGGCATATATCTATATACTGATAGTACACAGGCATATATCTATATACTGATAGCACACAGGCATATATCTATATACTGATAGTACACAGGCATATATCTATATACTGATAGCACACAGGCATATATCTATATACTGATAGTACACAGGCATATATCTATATACTGATAGCACACAGGCATATATCTATATACTGATAGTACACAGGCATATATCTATATACTGATAGTACACAGGCATATATCTATATACTGATAGTACACAGGCATATATCTATATACTGATAGTACACAGTCGTATATCTATATACTGATAGTACACAGGCGTATATCTATATACTGATAGTACACAGGCGTATATCTATATACTGATAGCACACTGGCATATATCTATATACTGATAGCACACAGGCATATATCTATACACTGATAGTACACAGGCATACATCTATATACTGATAGTACAGAGGCATATATCTATATACTGATAGTACACAGGCATATATCTATACACTGATAGCACAGAGGCATATATCTATATACTGATAGCACACAGGCATACTATATACTGATAGCACACAGGCATATATCTATACACTGATAGCACACAGGCATATATCTATATACTGATAGCACACAGGCATATATCTATATACTGATTGCACACAGGCATATATCTTTATACTGATAGCACAGAGGCATATATCTATATACTGATAGTACACAGGCATATATCTATATACTGATAGTACACTGGCATATATCTATATACTGATAGTACAGAGGCATATATATACTGATAGTACACAGGCATATATCTATATACTGATAGTACACAGGCATATATCTATACACTGATAGCACACAGGCATATATCTATATACTGATAGCACACAGGCATATATCTATATACTGAAAGTACACAGGCATATATCTATATACTGAAAGTACACAGGCATATATCTATATACTGATAGCACACGGGCATATATCTATATACTGATAGTACACGGGCATATATCTATATACTGATAGCACACGGGCATATATCTATATACTGATAGCACGCGGGCATATATCTATATACTGATAGTACACAGCCATATATCTATATACTGATAGCACACAGGCATATATCTATATACTGATAGTACACATGCATATATCTATATACTGATAGCACACAGGCATATATCTATATACTGATAGTACACAGGCATACATCTATATACTGATAGTACACAGGCATATATCTATATACTGATAGTACACAGGCATATATCTATACACTGATAGCACACAGGCATATATCTATATACTGATAGCACACAGGCATATATCTATATACTGATAGTACACAGGCATATATCTATATACTGATAGTACACAGGCATATATCTATATACTGATAGTACACAGGCATATATCTATATACTGATAGTACACAGGCATATATCTATATACTGATAGCACACAGCCATATATCTATATACTGATAGCACACAGGCATATATCTATATACTGATAGCACACAGGCATATATCTATATACTGATAGCACACAGGCATATATCTATATACTGATAGTACACAGGCATATATCTATATACTGATAGCACACAGGCATATATCTATATACTGATAGTACACAGGCATATATCTATATACTGATAGTACACAGGCATATATCTATATACTGATAGTACACAGTCGTATATCTATATACTGATAGTACACAGTCGTATATCTATATACTGATAGCACACAGGCGTATATCTATATACTGATAGCACACTGGCATATATCTATATACTGATAGTACAGAGGCATATATCTATATACTGATAGTACACAGGCATATATCTATACACTGATAGCACAGAGGCATATATCTATATACTGATAGCACACAGGCATACTATATACTGATAGCACACAGGCATATATCTATACACTGATAGTACACAGGCATATATCTATATACTGATAGCACACAGGCATATATCTATATACTGATAGCACACAGGCATATATCTATATACTGATTGCACACAGGCATATATCTATATACTGATAGCACAGAGGCATATATCTATATACTGATAGTACACAGGCATATATCTATATACTGATAGTACACTGGCATATATCTATATACTGATAGTACAGAGGCATATATATACTGATAGTACACAGGCATATATCTATATACTGATAGTACACAGGCATATATCTATATACTGATAGTACACAGGCATATATCTATATACTGATAGCACACAGGCATATGTCTATATACTGATAGTACACAGGCATATATCTATATACTGATAGCACACAGGCATATATCTATATACTGATAGTACACAGGCATATATCTATATACTGATAGTACACAGGCATATATCTATATACTGATAGTACACAGGTATATATCTATATACTGATAGTACACAGTCGTATATCTATATACTGATAGTACACAGGCGTATATCTATATACTGATAGCACACAGGCGTATATCTATATACTGATAGTACACAGGCATATATCTATATACTGATAGCACACTGGCATATATCTATATACTGATAGTACAGAGGCATATATCTATATACTGATAGTACACAGGCATATATCTATATACTGATAGCACACAGGCATATATCTATACACTGATAGCACAGAGGCATATATCTATATACTGATAGCACACAGGCATACTATATACTGATAGCACACAGGCATATATCTATACACTGATAGTACACAGGCATATATCTATATACTGATAGCACACAGGCATATATCTATATACTGATAGCACACAGGCATATATCTATATACTGATAGTACACAGGCATATATCTATATACTGATAGCACAGAGGCATATATCTATATACTGATAGTACACAGGCATATATCTATATACTGATAGTACACTGGCATATATCTATATACTGATAGTACAGAGGCATATACATACTGATAGTACACAGGCATATATCTATATACTGATAGTACAGAGGCATATATCTATATACTGATAGTACACAGGCATATATCTATACACTGATAGTACACAGGCATATATATACTGATAGTACACAGGCATATATCTATATACTGATAGCACACAGGCATATATCTATATACTGATAGTACACAGGCATATATCTATATACTGATAGTACACAGGCATATATCTATATACTGATAGTACACAGGCATATATCTATATACTGATAGTACACAGGCATATATCTATATACTGATAGTACACAGGCATATATATACTGATAGTACACAGGCATATATCTATATACTGATAGCACACAGGCATATATCTATACACTGATAGTACACAGGAATATATCTATATACTGATAGTACACAGCCATATATCTATATACTGATAGTACAGAGGCATATATCTATATACTGATAGTACACAGGCATATATCTATATACTGATAGTACACAGGCATATATCTATATACTGATAGTACACAGGCATATATCTATATACTGATAGTACACAGGCATATATCTATATACTGATAGTACACAGGCATATATCTATATACTGATAGTACACAGGCATATATCTATATACTGATAGTACACAGGCATATATCTATACACTGATAGCACACAGGCATATATCTATATACTGATAGTACAGAGGCATATATCTATATACTGATAGTACACAGGCATATATCTATATACTGATAGTACACAGGCATATATCTATACACTGATAGCACACAGCCATATATCTATATACTGATAGCACACAGGCATATATCTATATACTGATAGTACACAGGCATATATCTATATACTGATAGCACACAGGCATATATCTATACACTGATAGCACACAGCCATATATCTATATACTGATAGCACACAGCCATATATCTATATACTGATAGCACACAGGCATATATCTATATACTGATAATACACAGGCATACATCTATATACTGATAGTACACAGGCATATATCTATACACTGATAGTACACAGGCATATATCTATATACTGATAGTACACAGTCGTATATCTATATACTGATAGTACACAGTCGTATATCTATATACTGATAGTACACAGGCATATATCTATATACTGATAGCACACTGGCATATATCTATATACTGATAGTACAGAGGCATATATCTATATACTGATAGTACACAGGCATATATCTATACACTGATAGCACAGAGGCATATATCTATATACTGATAGCACACAGGCATACTATATACTGATAGCACACAGGCATATATCTATACACGGATAGTACACAGGCATATATCTATATACTGATAGCACACAGGCATATATCTATATACTGATAGCACACAGGCATATATCTATATACTGATTGCACACAGGCATATATCTATATACTGATAGCACAGAGGCATATATCTATATACTGATAGTACACAGGCATATATCTATATACTGATAGTACAGAGGCATATATATACTGATAGTACACAGGCATATATCTATATACTGATAGTACACAGGCATATATCTATACACTGATAGCACACAGGCATATATCTATATACTGATAGCACACAGGCATATATCTATATACTGAAAGTACACAGGCATATATCTATATACTGATAGTACACAGGCATATATCTATATACTGATAGTACACAGGCATATATCTATATACTGATAGTACACAGGCATATATCTATATACTGATAGCACACAGGCATATATCTATATACTGATAGCACACGGGCATATATCTATATACTGATAGTACACGGGCATATATCTATACACTGATAGTACACAGGCATATATCTATATACTGATAGTACAGAGGCATATATCTATATACTGATAGTACACAGGTATATATCTATATACTGATAGTACACAGGCATATATCTATATACTGATAGTACACAGGCATATATCTATATACTGATAGTACACAGACATATATCTATATACTGATAGTACACAGGAATATATCTATATACTGATAGCACACAGGCATATATCTATATACTGATAGTACACAGGCATATATCTATATACTGATAGCACACAGGCATATATCTATATACTGATAGCACACAGGCATATATCTATATACTGATAGTACACAGGCGTATATCTATATACTGATAGTACACAGTCGTCTATCTATATACTGATAGCACACAGGCGTATATCTATATACTGATAGCACACAGGCGTATATCTATATGCTGATAGTACACACGCGTATATCTATATACTGATAGTACACAGGCATACATCTATATACTGATAGTACACAGGCATATATCTATATACTTATAGTACACAGGCATATATCTATATACTTATAGTACACAGGCATATATCTATATACTGATAGTACACAGGCATACATCTATATACTGATAGCACACAGGCATATATCTATATACTGATAGTACACAGGCATATATCTATATACTGATAGTACACAGGCATATATCTATATACTGATAGTACACAGGCGTATATCTATATACTGATAGTACACAGGAATATATCTATATACTGATAGTACACAGGCATATATCTATATACTTATAGTACACAGGCATATATCTATATACTTATAGTACACAGGCATATATCTATATACTGATAGTACACAGGCATACATCTATATACTGATAGCACACAGGCATATATCTATATACTGATAGTACACAGGCATATATCTATATACTGATAGTACACAGGCATATATCTATATACTGATAGTACACAGGCGTATATCTATATACTGATAGTACACAGGCATATATCTATACCCTGATAGCACACAGGCATATATCTATATACTGATAGTACACAGGCATATATCTATATACTGATAGTACACAGGCATATATCTATATACTGATAGTACACAGGCATATATCTATATACTGATAGTACACAGGCATATATCTATATACTGATAGTACACAGACCTATATCTATATACTGATAGTACACAGGAATATATCTATATACTGATAGCACACAGGCATAGATCTATATACTGATAGCACACAGGCATATATCTATATACTTATAGTACACAGGCATATATCTATATACTGATAGTACACAGGCATACATCTATATACTGATAGCACACAGGCATATATCTATATACTGATAGTACACAGGCATATATCTATATACTGATAGTACACAGGCATATATCTATATACTGATAGTACACAGGCATATATCTATATACTGATAGTACACAGGCATATATCTATATACTGATAGTACACAGACATATATCTATATACTGATAGTACACAGGAATATATCTATATACTGATAGTACACAGGCATATATCTATATACTGATAGTACACAGGCATACTATATACTGATAGCACACAGGCATATATCTATACACTGATAGCACACAGGCATATATCTATATACTGATAGCACACAGGCATATATCTATATACTGATAGCACACAGGCATATATCTATATACTGATAGCACACAGGCATATATCTATATACTGATAGTACACAGGCATATATCTATATACTGATAGTACACAGGCATATATCTATATACTGATAGTACACAGGCGTATATCTATATACTGATAGCACACAGGCATATATCTATATACTGATAGTACACAGGCGTATATCTATATACTGATAGCACACAGGCATATATCTATATACTGATAGCACACAGGCATATATCTATATACTGATAGCACAGAGGCATATATCTATATACTGATAGCACACAGGCATATATCTATATACTGATAGCACACGGGCATATATCTATATACTGATAGTACATGGGCATATATCTATATACTGATAGCACACGGGCATATATCTATATACTGATAGTACAGAGGCATATATCTATATACTGAAAGTACACAGGTATATATCTATATACTGATAGTACACAGGCATATATCTATATACTGATAGTACACAGGCATATATCTATATACTGATAGTACACAGGCATATATCTATATACTGATAGTACACAGGCATATATCTATATACTGATAGTACACAGGCATATATCTATATACTGATAGTACACAGGCATATATCTATACACTGATAGCACACAGGCATATATCTATATACTGATAGTACACAGGCATATATCTATATACTGATAGTACACAGGCATATATCTATATACTGATAGTACAGAGGCATATATCTATATACTGATAGTACACAGGCATATATATACTGATAGTACACAGGCATATATCTATATACTGATAGTACACAGGCATATATCTATATACTGATAGCACACAGGCATATATCTATACACTGATAGTACACAGGAATATATCTATATACTGATAGTACACAGCCATATATCTATATACTGATAGTACAGAGGCATATATCTATATACTGATAGTACACAGGCATATATCTATATACTGATAGTACACAGGCATATATCTATATACTGATAGCACACAGGCATACTATATACTGATAGCACACAGGCATATATCTATACACTGATAGTACACAGGCATATATCTATATACTGATAGCACACAGGCATATATCTATATACTGATAGCACAGAGGCATATATCTATATACTGATAGTACACATGCATATATCTATATACTGATAGTACACAGGCATACATCTATATACTGATAGTACACAGGCATATATCTATACACTGATAGCACACAGGCATATATCTATATACTGATAGCACACAGGCATATATCTATATACTGATAGTACACAGGCATATATCTATATACTGATAGTACACAGGCATATATCTATATACTGATAGTACACAGGCATATATCTATATACTGATAGCACACAGGCATATATCTATATACTGATAGCACACGGGCATATATCTATATACTGATAGTACATGGGCATATATCTATACACTGATAGCACAGAGGCATATATCTATATACTGATAGCACACAGGCATACTATATACTGATAGCACACAGGCATATATCTATACACTGATAGTACACAGGCATATATCTATATACTGATAGCACACAGGCATATATCTATATACTGATAGCACACAGGCATATATCTATATACTGATTGCACACAGGCATATATCTATATACTGATAGCACAGAGGCATATATCTATATACTGATAGTACACAGGCATATATCTATATACTGATAGTACACTGGCATATATCTATATACTGATAGTACAGAGGCATATATATACTGATAGTACACAGGCATATATCTATATACTGATAGTACACAGGCATATATCTATACACTGATAGCACACAGGCATATATCTATATACTGATAGCACACAGGCATATATCTATATACTGAAAGTACACAGGCATATATCTATATACTGATAGTACACAGGCATATATCTATATACTGATAGTACACAGGCATATATCTATATACTGATAGTACACAGGCATATATCTATATACTGATAGCACACAGGCATATATCTATATACTGATAGCACACGGGCATATATCTATATACTGATAGTACACGGGCATATATCTATACACTGATAGTACACGGGCATATATCTATATACTGATAGTACAGAGGCATATATCTATATACTGATAGTACACAGGTATATATCTATATACTGATAGTACACAGGCATATATCTATATACTGATAGTACACAGGCATATATCTATATACTGATAGTACACAGACATATATCTATATACTGATAGTACACAGGAATATATCTATATACTGATAGCACACAGGCATATATCTATATACTGATAGTACACAGGCATATATCTATATACTGATAGCACACAGGCATATATCTATATACTGATAGCACACAGGCATATATCTATATACTGATAGTACACAGGCGTATATCTATATACTGATAGTACACAGTCGTCTATCTATATACTGATAGCACACAGGCGTATATCTATATACTGATAGCACACAGGCGTATATCTATATGCTGATAGTACACAGGCGTATATCTATATACTGATAGTACACAGGCATACATCTATATACTGATAGTACACAGGCATATATCTATATACTTATAGTACACAGGCATATATCTATATACTTATAGTACACAGGCATATATCTATATACTGATAGTACACAGCCATATATCTATATACTGATAGCACACAGGCATATATCTATATACTGATAGTACACAGGCATATATCTATATACTGATAGCACACAGGCATATATCTATATACTGATAGTACACAGGCATATATCTATATACTGATAGCACACAGGCATATATCTATATACTGATAGTACACAGGCATATATCTATATACTGATAGTACACAGGCATATATCTATATACTGATAGTACACAGGCATATATCTATATACTGATAGTACACAGGCATATATCTATATACTGATAGTACACAGTCGTATATCTATATACTGATAGTACACAGGCGTATATCTATATACTGATAGTACACAGGCGTATATCTATATACTGATAGCACACTGGCGTATATCTATATACTGATAGCACACAGGCATATATCTATACACTGATAGTACACAGGCATATATCTATATACTGATAGTACACAGGCATATATCTATATACTGATAGTACACAGGCATATATCTATATACTGATAGTACACAGGCATATATCTATACACTGATAGCACACTGGCATATATCTATATACTGATAGCACACAGGCATATATCTATACACTGATAGCACACAGGCATATATCTATATACTGATAGTACACAGGCATATATCTATATACTGATAGTACACAGGCATATATCTATATACTGATAGTACACAGGCATATATCTATATACTGATAGTACACAGGCATATATCTATATACTGATAGCACACAGGCATATATCTATATACTGATAGCACACGGGCATATATCTATATACTGATAGTACACGGGCATATATCTATACACTGATAGTACACAGGCATATATCTATATACTGATAGTACAGAGGCATATATCTATATACTGATAGTACACAGGTATATATCTATATACTGATAGTACACAGGCATATATCTATATACTGATAGTACACAGGCATATATCTATATACTGATAGTACACAGACATATATCTATATACTGATAGTACACAGGAATATATCTATATACTGATAGCACACAGGCATATATCTATATACTGATAGGACACAGGCATATATCTATATACTGATAGCACACAGGCATATATCTATATACTGATAGCACACAGGCATATATCTATATACTGATAGTACACAGGCGTATATCTATATACTGATAGTACACAGTCGTCTATCTATATACTGATAGCACACAGGCGTATATCTATATACTGATAGCACACAGGCGTATATCTATATGCTGATAGTACACAGGCGTATATCTATATGCTGATAGTACACAGGCGTATATCTATATACTGATAGTACACAGGCATACATCTATATACTGATAGTACACAGGCATATATCTATATACTTATAGTACACAGGCATATATCTATATACTTATAGTACACAGGCATATATCTATATACTGATAGTACACAGCCATATATCTATATACTGATAGCACACAGGCATATATCTATATACTGATAGTACACAGGCATATATCTATATACTGATAGCACACAGGCATATATCTATATACTGATAGTACACAGGCATATATCTATATACTGATAGCACACAGGCATATATCTATATACTGATAGTACACAGGCATATATCTATATACTGATAGTACACAGGCATATATCTATATACTGATAGTACACAGGCATATATCTATATACTGATAGTACACAGGCATATATCTATATACTGATAGTACACAGTCGTATATCTATATACTGATAGTACACAGGCGTATATCTATATACTGATAGTACACAGGCATATATCTATATACTGATAGCACACTGGCATATATCTATATACTGATAGCACACAGGCATATATCTATACACTGATAGTACACAGGCATACATCTATATACTGATAGTACAGAGGCATATATCTATATACTGATAGTACACAGGCATATATCTATATACTGATAGTACACAGGCATATATCTATACACTGATAGTACACAGGCATATATCTATACACTGATAGCACACAGGCATATATCTATATACTGATAGTACACAGGCATATATCTATACACTGATAGCACACAGGCATATATCTATATACTGATAGTACACAGGCATATATCTATATACTGATAGTACACAGGCATATATCTATATACGGATAGTACACAGGCATATATCTATATACTGATAGTACACAGGCATATATCTATACACTGATAGTACACAGGCATACATCTATATACTGATAGTACAGAGGCATATATCTATATACTGATAGCACACAGGCATATATCTATATACTGATAGCACACAGGCATATATCTATATACTGATAGTACACAGGCGTATATCTATATACTGATAGTACACAGTCGTCTATCTATATACTGATAGCACACAGGCATATATCTATATACTGATAGTACAGAGGCATATATCTATATACTGATAGTACACAGGTATATATCTATATACTGATAGTACACAGGCATATATCTATATACTGATAGTACACAGGCATATATCTATATACTGATAGTACACAGACATATATCTATATACTGATAGTACACAGGAATATATCTATATACTGATAGCACACAGGCATATATCTATATACTGATAGTACACAGGCATATATCTATATACTGATAGCACACAGGCATATATCTATATACTGATAGCACACAGGCATATATCTATATACTGATAGTACACAGGCGTATATCTATATACTGATAGTACACAGTCGTCTATCTATATACTGATAGCACACAGGCGTATATCTATATACTGATAGCACACAGGCGTATATCTATATGCTGATAGTACACAGGCGTATATCTATATACTGATAGTACACAGGCATACATCTATATACTGATAGTACACAGGCATATATCTATATACTTATAGTACACAGGCATATATCTATATACTTATAGTACACAGGCATATATCTATATACTGATAGTACACAGCCATATATCTATATACTGATAGCACACAGGCATATATCTATATACTGATAGTACACAGGCATATATCTATATACTGATAGCACACAGGCATATATCTATATACTGATAGTACACAGGCATATATCTATATACTGATAGCACACAGGCATATATCTATATACTGATAGTACACAGGCATATATCTATATACTGATAGTACACAGGCATATATCTATATACTGATAGTACACAGGCATATATCTATATACTGATAGTACACAGGCATATATCTATATACTGATAGTACACAGTCGTATATCTATATACTGATAGTACACAGGCGTATATCTATATACTGATAGTACACAGGCATATATCTATATACTGATAGCACACTGGCATATATCTATATACTGATAGCACACAGGCATATATCTATACACTGATAGTACACAGGCATACATCTATATACTGATAGTACAGAGGCATATATCTATATACTGATAGTACACAGGCATATATCTATATACTGATAGTACACAGGCATATATCTATACACTGATAGTACACAGGCATATATCTATACACTGATAGCACACAGGCATATATCTATATACTGATAGTACACAGGCATATATCTATACACTGATAGCACACAGGCATATATCTATATACTGATAGTACACAGGCATATATCTATATACTGATAGTACACAGGCATATATCTATATACGGATAGTACACAGGCATATATCTATATACTGATAGTACACAGGCATATATCTATACACTGATAGTACACAGGCATACATCTATATACTGATAGTACAGAGGCATATATCTATATACTGATAGTACACAGGCATATATCTATATACTGATAGTACACAGGCATATATCTATACACTGATAGTACACAGGCATATATCTATACACTGATAGCACACAGGCATATATCTATATACTGATAGTACACAGGCATATATCTATACACTGATAGCACACAGGCATATATCTATATACTGATAGTACACAGGCATATATCTATATACTGATAGTACACAGGCATATATCTATATACGGATAGTACACAGGCATATATCTATACACTGATAGTACACAGGCCTATATCTATATACTGATAGTACACAGGCATTTATATACTGATAGTACACAGGCATATATCTATATACTGATAGCACACAGGCATATATCTATACACTGATAGTACACAGGAATATATCTATATACTGATAGTACACAGCCATATATCTATATACTGATAGTACAGAGGCATATATCTATATACTGATAGTACACAGGCATATATCTATATACTGATAGTACACAGGCATATATCTATATACTGATAGTACACAGGCATATATCTATATACTGATAGTACACAGGCATATATCTATATACTGATAGTACACAGGCATATATCTATATACTGATAGTACACAGGCATATATCTATACACTGATAGTACACAGGCATATATCTATACACTGATAGCACACAGGCATATATCTATATACTGATAGTACACAGGCATATATCTATATACTGATAGTACACAGGCATATATCTATATACTGATAGTACACAGGCATATATCTATACACTGATAGTACACAGGCATATATCTATATACTGATAGTACACAGGCATATATCTATATACTGATAGCACACAGGCATATATCTATATACTGATAGTACACAGCCATATATCTATATACTGATAGCACACAGGCATATATCTATATACTGATAGTACACAGGCGTATATCTATATACTGATAGTACACAGTCGTATATCTATATACTGATAGCACACAGGCGTATATCTATATACTGATAGCACACAGGCGTATATCTATATGCTGATAGTACACAGGCGTATATCTATATACTGATAGTACACAGGCATACATCTATATACTGATAGTACACAGGCATATATCTATATACTTATAGTACACAGGCATATATCTATATACTTATAGTACACAGGCATACATCTATATACTGATAGCACACAGGCATATATCTATATACTGATAGCACACAGGCATATATCTATATACTGATAGTACACAGGCATATATCTATATACTGATAGTACACAGGCATATATCTATATACGGATAGTACACAGGCATATATCTATACACTGATAGTACACAGGCCTATATCTATATACTGATAGTACACAGGCATATATCTATATACTGATAGTACACAGGCATATATCTATATACTGATAGTACACAGGCATATATATACTGATAGTACACAGGCATATATCTATATACAGATAGCACACAGGCATATATCTATACACTGATAGTACACAGGAATATATCTATATACTGATAGTACACAGCCATATATCTATATACTGATAGTACACAGGCGTATATCTATATACTGATAGCACACAGGCGTATATCTATATACTGATAGTACACAGGCATATATCTATATACTGATAGCACACAGGCATATATCTATATACTGATAGCACACAGGCATATATCTATATACTGATAGCACAGAGGCATATATCTATATACTGATAGCACACAGGCATATATCTATATACTGATAGTACACAGGCATATATCTATATACTCATAGTACACGGGCACATATCTATATACTGATAGTACACAGGCATATATCTATATACTGATAGTACACAGGCATATATCTATATACTGATAGTACACATGCATATATTTATATACTGATAGCACACGGGCATATATCTATATACTGATAGTACACAGGCATATATCTATATACTGATAGTACACAGCCATATATCTATATACTGATACTACACAGGCATATATCTATATACTGATAGTACACAGGCATATATCTATATACTGATAGTACACAGCCATATATCTATATACTGATAGTACACAGCCATATATCTATATACTGATAGTACACAGGCATAGATATATATATACTGATAGCACACAGGCATATAGCTATATACTGATAGTACACAGGCATACATCTATATACTGATAGTACACAGGCATATATCTATATACTGATAGTACACAGGCATATATCTATATACTGATAGTACACAGGCATATATCTATATACTGATAGCACACAGGCATATATCTATATACTGATAGTACACAGGCATATATCTATATACTGATATTACAGAGGCATATATCTATATACTGATAGTACACAGGCATATATCTATATACTGATAGTACACAGTCATATATCTATATACTGATAGTACACAGCCATATATCTATATACTGATAGTACACAGGCATATATATATATATATATATATATATATATACATATATATATATATATACTGATATTACAGAGGCATATATCTATACACTGATAGTACACAGGCATATAACTATATACTGATAGTACACAGACATATATCTATATACTGATAGTACACAGGCATATATCTATATACTGATAGCACACAGCCATATATCTATATACTGATAGCACACAGGCATATATCTATATACTGATAGTACACATGCATATATCTATATACTGATAGCACACAGGCATATATCTATATACTGATAGTACACAGGCATACATCTATATACTGATAGTACACAGGCATATATCTATATACTGATAGTACACAGGCATATATCTATACACTGATAGCACACAGGCATATATCTATATACTGATAGTACACAGGCATATATCTATATACTGATAGTACACAGGCATATATCTATATACTGATAGTACACAGGCATATATCTATATACTGATAGTACACAGCCATATATCTATATACTGATAGCACACAGGCATATATCTATATACTGATAGTACACAGGCATATATCTATATACTGATAGCACACAGGCATATATCTATATACTGATAGTACACAGGCATATATCTATATACTGATAGTACACAGGCATATATCTATATACTGATAGTACACAGGCATATATCTATATACTGATAGTACACAGTCGTATATCTATATACTGATAGTACACAGGCGTATATCTATATACTGATAGTACACAGGCATATATCTATATACTGATAGCACACTGGCATATATCTATATACTGATAGCACACAGGCATATATCTATACACTGATAGTACACAGGCATACATCTATATACTGATAGTACAGAGGCATATATCTATATACTGATAGTACACAGGCATATATCTATACACTGATAGCACAGAGGCATATATCTATATACTGATAGCACACAGGCATACTATATACTGATAGCACACAGGCATATATCTATACACTGATAGTACACAGGCATATATCTATATACTGATAGCACACAGGCATATATCTATATACTGATAGCACACAGGCATATATCTATATACTGATTGCACACAGGCATATATCTTTATACTGATAGCACAGAGGCATATATCTATATACTGATAGTACACAGGCATATATCTATATACTGATAGTACACTGGCATATATCTATATACTGATAGTACAGAGGCATATATATACTGATAGTACACAGGCATATATCTATATACTGATAGTACACAGGCATATATCTATACACTGATAGCACACAGGCATATATCTATATACTGATAGCACACAGGCATATATCTATATACTGAAAGTACACAGGCATATATCTATATACTGATAGTACACAGGCATATATCTATATACTGATAGCACACGGGCATATATCTATATACTGATAGTACACGGGCATATATCTATATACTGATAGCACACGGGCATATATCTATATACTGATAGCACACAGGCATATATCTATATACTGATAGTACACAGCCATATATCTATATACTGATAGCACACAGGCATATATCTATATACTGATAGTACACATGCATATATCTATATACTGATAGCACACAGGCATATATCTATATACTGATAGTACACAGGCATACATCTATATACTGATAGTACACAGGCATATATCTATATACTGATAGTACACAGGCATATATCTATACACTGATAGCACACAGGCATATATCTATATACTGATAGCACACAGGCATATATCTATATACTGATAGTACACAGGCATATATCTATATACTGATAGTACACAGGCATATATCTATATACTGATAGTACACAGGCATATATCTATATACTGATAGTACACAGGCATATATCTATATACTGATAGTACACAGCCATATATCTATATACTGATAGCACACAGGCATATATCTATATACTGATAGTACACAGGCATATATCTATATACTGATAGCACACAGGCATATATCTATATACTGATAGTACACAGGCATATATCTATATACTGATAGCACACAGGCATATATCTATATACTGATAGTACACAGGCATATATCTATATACTGATAGTACACAGGCATATATCTATATACTGATAGTACACAGTCGTATATCTATATACTGATAGTACACAGTCGTATATCTATATACTGATAGTACACAGGCATATATCTATATACTGATAGCACACTGGCATATATCTATATACTGATAGTACAGAGGCATATATCTATATACTGATAGTACACAGGCATATATCTATACACTGATAGCACAGAGGCATATATCTATATACTGATAGCACACAGGCATACTATATACTGATAGCACACAGGCATATATCTATACACTGATAGTACACAGGCATATATCTATATACTGATAGCACACAGGCATATATCTATATACTGATAGCACACAGGCATATATCTATATACTGATTGCACACAGGCATATATCTATATACTGATAGCACAGAGGCATATATCTATATACTGATAGTACACAGGCATATATCTATATACTGATAGTACACTGGCATATATCTATATACTGATAGTACACTGGCATATATCTATATACTGATAGTTCAGAGGCATATATATACTGATAGTACACAGGCATATATCTATATACTGATAGTACACAGGCATATATCTATATACTGATAGTACACAGGCATATATCTATATACTGATAGCACACAGGCATATGTCTATATACTGATAGTACACAGGCATATATCTATATACTGATAGCACACAGGCATATATCTATATACTGATAGTACACAGGCATATATCTATATACTGATAGTACACAGGCATATATCTATATACTGATAGTACACAGGTATATATCTATATACTGATAGTACACAGTCGTATATCTATATACTGATAGTACACAGGCGTATATCTATATACTGATAGCACACAGGCGTATATCTATATACTGATAGTACACAGGCATATATCTATATACTGATAGCACACTGGCATATATCTATATACTGATAGTACAGAGGCATATATCTATATACTGATAGTACACAGGCATATATCTATATACTGATAGTACACAGGCATATATCTATATACTGATAGCACACAGGCATATATCTATACACTGATAGAACACAGGCATATATCTATATACTGATAGTACACAGGCATATATCTATATACTGATAGTACACAGGCATATATCTATATACTGATAGCACACAGGCATATATCTATATACTGATAGCACACAGGCATATATCTATACACTGATAGAACACAGGCATATATCTATATACTGATAGCACACAGGCATATATCTATACACTGATAGCACAGAGGCATATATCTATATACTGATAGCACACAGGCATACTATATACTGATAGCACACAGGCATATATCTATACACTGATAGTACACAGGCATATATCTATATACTGATAGCACACAGGCATATATCTATATACTGATAGCACACAGGCATATATCTATATACTGATAGTACACAGGCATATATCTATATACTGATAGCACAGAGGCATATATCTATATACTGATAGTACACAGGCATATATCTATATACTGATAGTACACTGGCATATATCTATATACTGATAGTACAGAGGCATATACATACTGATAGTACACAGGCATATATCTATATACTGATAGTACAGAGGCATATATCTATATACTGATAGTACACAGGCATATATCTATACACTGATAGTACACAGGCATATATATACTGATAGTACACAGGCATATATCTATATACTGATAGCACACAGGCATATATCTATATACTGATAGTACACAGGCATATATCTATATACTGATAGTACACAGGCATATATCTATATACTGATAGTACAGAGGCATATATCTATATACTGATAGTACACAGGCATATATCTATATACTGATAGTACACAGGCATATATATACTGATAGTACACAGGCATATATCTATATACTGATAGCACACAGGCATATATCTATACACTGATAGTACACAGGAATATATCTATATACTGATAGTACACAGCCATATATCTATATACTGATAGTACAGAGGCATATATCTATATACTGATAGTACACAGGCATATATCTATATACTGATAGTACACAGGCATATATCTATATACTGATAGTACACAGGCATATATCTATATACTGATAGTACACAGGCATATATCTATATACTGATAGTACACAGGCATATATCTATATACTGATAGTACACAGGCATATATCTATATACTGATAGTACACAGGCATATATCTATACACTGATAGCACACAGGCATATATCTATATACTGATAGTACACAGGCATATATCTATATACTGATAGTACACAGGCATATATCTATATACTGATAGTACAGAGGCATATATCTATATACTGATAGTACACAGGCATATATCTATATACTGATAGTACACAGGCATATATCTATACACTGATAGCACACAGCCATATATCTATATACTGATAGCACACAGGCATATATCTATATACTGATAGCACACAGCCATATATCTATATACTGATAGCACACAGGCATATATCTATATACTGATAATACACAGGCATACATCTATATACTGATAGTACACAGGCATATATCTATACACTGATAGTACACAGGCATATATCTATATACTGATAGTACACAGTCGTATATCTATATACTGATAGTACACAGTCGTATATCTATATACTGATAGTACACAGGCATATATCTATATACTGATAGCACACTGGCATATATCTATATACTGATAGTACAGAGGCATATATCTATATACTGATAGTACACAGGCATATATCTATATACTGATAGCACACAGGCATATATCTATATACTGATAGTACACAGGCATATATCTATATACTGATAGCACACAGGCATATATCTATATACTGATAGCACACAGGCATATATCTATATACTGATAGCACACAGGCATACTATATACTGATAGCACACAGGCATATATCTATACACTGATAGTACACAGGCATATATCTATATACTGATAGCACACAGGCATATATCTATATACTGATAGCACACAGGCATATATCTATATACTGATTGCACACAGGCATATATCTATATACTGATAGCACAGAGGCATATATCTATATACTGATAGTACACAGGCATATATCTATATACTGATAGTACACTGGCATATATCTATATACTGATAGTACAGAGGCATATATATACTGATAGTACACAGGCATATATCTATATACTGATAGTACACAGGCATATATCTATACACTGATAGCACACAGGCATATATCTATATACTGATAGCACACAGGCATATATCTATATACTGAAAGTACACAGGCATATATCTATATACTGATAGTACACAGGCATATATCTATATACTGATAGTACACAGGCATATATCTATATACTGATAGTACACAGGCATATATCTATATACTGATAGCACACAGGCATATATCTATATACTGATAGCACACGGGCATATATCTATATACTGATAGTACACGGGCATATATCTATACACTGATAGTACACAGGCATATATCTATATACTGATAGTACAGAGGCATATATCTATATACTGATAGTACACAGGTATATATCTATATACTGATAGTACACAGGCATATATCTATATACTGATAGTACACAGGCATATATCTATATACTGATAGTACACAGACATATATCTATATACTGATAGTACACAGGAATATATCTATATACTGATAGCACACAGGCATATATCTATATACTGATAGTACACAGGCATATATCTATATACTGATAGCACACAGGCATATATCTATATACTGATAGCACACAGGCATATATCTATATACTGATAGTACACAGGCGTATATCTATATACTGATAGTACACAGTCGTCTATCTATATACTGATAGCACACAGGCGTATATCTATATACTGATAGCACACAGGCGTATATCTATATGCTGATAGCACACAGGCATATATCTATATACTGATAGTACACAGGCATATATCTATATACTGATAGTACACAGGCATATATCTATATACTGATAGTACACAGGCGTATATCTATATACTGATAGTACACAGGCATATATCTATACACTGATAGCACACAGGCATATATCTATATACTGATAGTACACAGGCATATATCTATATACTGATAGTACACAGGCATATATCTATATACTGATAGTACACAGGCATATATCTATATACTGATAGTACACAGGCATATATCTATATACTGATAGTACACAGACCTATATCTATATACTGATAGTACACAGGAATATATCTATATACTGATAGCACACAGGCATATATCTATATACTGATAGCACACAGGCATATATCTATACACTGATAATACACAGGCATATATCTATATACTGATAGTACACAGGCATATATCTATATACTTATAGTACACAGGCATATATCTATATACTTATAGTACACAGGCATATATCTATACACTGATAATACACAGGCATATATCCATACACTGATAGCACACAGGCATATATCTATATACTTATAGTACACAGGCATATATCTATACACTGATAATACACAGGCATATATCCATACACTGATAGCACACAGGCATATATCTATATACTTATAGTACACAGGCATATATCTATATACTGATAGTACACAGGCATATATCTATATACTGATAGCACACAGGCATATATCTATATACTGATAGTACACAGGCATATATCTATATACTGATAGTACACAGGCATACATCTATATACTGATAGCACACAGGCATATATCTATATACTGATAGTACACAGGCATATATCTATATACTGATAGTACACAGGCATATATCTATATACTGATAGTACACAGGCATATATCTATATACTGATAGTACACAGGCATATATCTATATACTGATAGTACACAGACATATATCTATATACTGATAGTACACAGGAATATATCTATATACTGATAGTACACAGGCATATATCTATATACTGATAGCACACAGGCATATATCTATATACTGATAGTACACAGGCATATATCTATATACTGATAGTACAGAGGCATATATCTATATACTGATAGTACACAGGTATATATCTATATACTGATAGTACACAGGCATATATCTATATACTGATAGTACACAGGCATATATCTATATACTGATAGTACACAGGCATATATCTATATACTGATAGTACACAGGCATATATCTATATACTGATAGTACACAGGCATATATCTATATACTGATAGTACACAGGCATATATCTATATACTGATAGTACACAGGCATATATCTATATACTGATAGTACACAGACATATATCTATATACTGATAGTACACAGGAATATATCTATATACTGATAGCACACAGGCATATATCTATATACTGATAGCACACAGGCATATATCTATATACTGATAGTACACAGGCATATATCTATATACTGTTAGTACACAGGCATATATCTATATACTGATAGTACACAGGCATATATCTATATACTGATAGTACACAGACATATATCTATATACTGATAGTACACAGGAATATTACTGATAGTAACACAGGCATATATCTATATACTGATAGCACAGAGGCATATATCTATATACTGATAGTACACAGGCATATATCTATATACTGATAGCACACAGGCATACTATATACTGATAGCACACAGGCATATATCTATACACTGATAGCACACAGGCATATATCTATATACTGATAGCACACAGGCATATATCTATATACTGATAGCACACAGGCATATATCTATATACTGATAGCACACAGGCATATATCTATATACTGATAGTACACAGGCATATATCTATATACTGATTGTACACAGGCATATATCTATATACTGATAGTACACAGGCGTATATCTATATACTGATAGCACACAGGCATATATCTATATACTGATAGTACACAGGCGTATATCTATATACTGATAGCACACAGGCATATATCTATATACTGATAGCACACAGGCATATATCTATATACTGATAGCACAGAGGCATATATCTATATACTGATAGCACACAGGCATATATCTATATACTGATAGTACATGGGCATATATCTATATACTGATAGCACACGGGCATATATCTATATACTGATAGTACAGAGGCATATATCTATATACTGAAAGTACACAGGTATATATCTATATACTGATAGTACACCAGGCATATATCTATATACTGATAGTACACAGGCATATATCTATATACTGATAGTACACAGGCAATATATCTATATACTGATAGCACACAGGTATATATCTATATACTCATAGTACACAGGCATATATCTATATACTGATAGTACACAGGCATATATCTATATACTCATAGTACACAGGCATATATCTATATACTGATAGCACACAGGCATATATCTATATACTGATAGTACACAGGCATATATCTATATACTGATAGTACACAGGCATATATCTATATACTGATAGTACACAGGCATATATCTATACACTGATAGCACACAGGCATATATCTATATACTGATAGTACACAGGCATATATCTATATACTGATAGTACACAGGCATATATCTATATACTGATAGTACAGAGGCATATATCTATATACTGATAGTACACAGGCATATATATACTGATAGTACACAGGCATATATCTATATACTGATAGTACACAGGCATATATCTATATACTGATAGCACACAGGCATATATCTATACACTGATAGTACACAGGAATATAATCTATATACTGATAGTACACAGCCATATATCTATATACTGATAGTACAGAGGCATATATCTATATACTGATAGTACACAGGCATATATCTATATACTGATAGTACACAGGCATATATCTATATACTGATAGCACACAGGCATACTATATACTGATAGCACACAGGCATATATCTATACACTGATAGTACACAGGCATATATCTATATACTGATAGCACACAGGCATATATCTATATACTGATAGCACACAGGCATATATCTATATACTGATAGCACAGAGGCATATATCTATATACTGATAGTACACAGACATATATCTATATACTGATAGTACACTGGCATATATCTATATACTGATAGTACAGAGGCATATATATACTGATAGTACACAGGCATATATCTATATACTGATAGTACACAGGCATACATCTATATACTGATAGTACACAGGCATATATCTATACACTGATAGCACACAGGCATATATCTATATACTGATAGCACACAGGCATATATCTATATACTGATAGTACACAGGCATATATCTATATACTGATAGTACACAGGCATATATCTATATACTGATAGTACACAGGCATATATCTATATACTGATAGTACACAGGCATATATCTATATACTGATAGCACACGGGCATATATCTATATACTGATAGCACACGGGCATATATCTATATACTGATAGTACATGGGCATATATCTATACACTGATAGTACACAGGCATATATCTATATACTGATAGTACAGAGGCATATATCTATATACTGATAGTACACAGGTATATATCTATATACTGATAGTACACAGGCATATATCTATATACTGATAGTACACAGGCATATATCTATATACTGATAGTACACAGGCATATATACTGATAGCACACAGGCATATATCTATATACTGATAGCACACAGGCATATAGCTACATACCAGTATATTAGCCTGTGCACTGATAGTACACAGGCAGCTGTTAGGACATACCTCAATATGCCCTAACAACAGGAAATATGGTAGGACAGCCCTGGGGTCCTTCAATGGACCCTGGGCTGTCTGCCCATATATGGTATGTCCCTCAATCGCGTCACAGGGATTCCTGCGATGCGATCCAAGGGGCATCTCCCTTTCTCCTGAATGCTGCAGTCCGCTGTGATCGCAGCATTCAGGGGAATAGCGGCGGAGATGAGAGGTTTCTCTGATCTCCGCCGTTATAGAGGGGGGCTGTGGCTGTGTAATACAACCATTGCCCCGCTCCTGACAATAAGTGAGAGCGCGGTCAGCATGAGGTGATGCGGCCGGCGCTGCACTATAATAAGCGGCGGTGCAGGCACTGAAGACAGAACATGGGGGTGTTTTGCAGCGCGCCCGCCATGTTCTGTCTTCAGTGCCGGCAATCATTAGTGCAGCGCTGGCCGCAACGCATCATCCTGACCCCGCGCACTCGTCATGACTCAGGAGCCGGGCAATGACTATCACACAGCCGCAGCCCCGCTCTCATACATTCATGTGTTACTATACTGAGCTGTGCGGCCGCACAGCCAAGTATCGAAATACATGACATAACGGTATCTAAACAGTATGGAAGTTTCGATGCATCGTGCATCCCTAACGGTCATAGATGAGGTCATAGAGTTTGGTGGTTTCTTATGTTGATCTGTTAGATTCTTCGCACTCTCTGCTGTATTGTACTGAATTGTTACATATGTGAAATCAGGGGGAAGATGTGACTAATATTAAAACAGAGGATGAAGCAGAAGAAGAGCGAGTGAGGGGCGATCAACCGTGTAAGAGTGAACCGGAGGAGGAAATTCCAGGAGGTGTTACCAGAGGTCAGTAATAATGAATTTAGAACGTGAACTCCGTGGTTTATTAACCCCTTAATGACCGCCGATACGTCTTTTTACGGCGGTCATTAGTGGGCTTTATTCTAGAGCGCCGCCAAACTACGTCGCTGCATTAGAATAAAGTAAACAGACCAGGGAGCCGTGAAATCTCCCTGCTGTCAGCTGCCAGAAGCAGCTGGGAGCGTCCCTGCTCTGCCGGGTGAGATCGATATTAGTATCGATCTCACCTGTTTAACCCTTCAGATGCGGTGCACAATAGCGAGCACCGCATCTGAATGGTTTTGGAGAGAGGGAGGGAGCTCCCTCTCATCTCACTGACACCCGGCGATAAAATCGCCGAGTGTCTGTGTCTTCTATGGCAGCCGGGGGTCTAATAAAGACCCCCAGGTCTGCCTGCAGCGAATGCCTGCTAGATCATGCCGCAGGCATGACCTAGCAGATGCCTGTCCGTTTTAAACGGACAGGCAGTAATACACTGCAATACAAAAGTATTGCAGTGTATTATAATAGCGATCGGAGGATAGGGAAGTCCCCTAGTGGGACTAGTAAAAAAAGTTTAATAAAGTTAATTTAAAAAAAAAGTGAAAAAAAAAGTAATGAAAAACCCAGCTTTTCCCCTTACAAAATGCTTTACTATTAAAAAAAACTACAATAAAGCAAAAAAGTTACACATATTTGGTATTGCCGCGTCCGTAACGACCCCGACTATAAAGCTGTTACATTATTTAACCCGCACTGTGAACGCCGTAAAAATAAAATAAAAAACAATGGAAAAATTGCTGTTTTCTGTTAATCCTGACTTAAAAAAAATGTGATAGAAAATGATCAAAAAGTCGCATCTACTCTCAAATGGTACCAATAAAAACTGCAAGTCGTCCCGCAAAAAACAAAACCTTATACAGCTATGCCGACGCAAAAATAAAAAAGTTACAGCTCTTCGAATGTGACAATGGAAAAATCTAAAAAATGGCTTGGACATTAGGGCCCAGAATGCAAGCAGGGGGAAGGGGTTAAGCAGGACCTGCTGTGTTATTTGTTGTTGTTTTTTTAACCACATTCCTTCCCTTATACTTGGCGTCCTCCAGATTCCAACGCTGTCATTTTTTTTTTTGCCCCCCTCCATGTTGTTCCACTACAGCCCTTACTCCGTTTTGCACCTAACATATGCGTGTTGTAATTAAAGGTACAAAGAGATGACACCATCTCTCCTCAGTAGGCGTTGCCTCACTTTTTGCTGTGACGCTGTCCAATCAGAGCGGACCGCTTCACAGCGATGCAGAAAACCTGCTGATTTTGTGAAATTTCCTGCAGGTCTTTTGCATCGCTGTGAGGCTGTCCACTATGATTAGATAGCGTCACAGCAATGAGCGAGTCAACATCTACTGAGGAGAGAAAAGGTCTTCTCCTTTCTGTTCTCTTTAAGGTGGGGTTCCTCCTTAGTTCTACATTACAGTAACACGTCAGACACTGTATTATACATAGTGCAGCACCTGAGGGAGCTGTGACTGCACATAGAAGTTCTCTACAAGGTGTTCTATGAATCCGGTCATGCACTAGGTTTAGCATCAGATTTTGGGGGGCAGCGGCTGCGATTAACAGCTGCACTCTAGGCCGAGATCTAGGAAAGCTCAGTTCAACCACTTAAAGAGAATGTGTCATCAGAAAATGATCTATTGTACAAATCAAGTTTCTGTTAAACATATTTTTTATGATTTTTTGGTGGTTTTTTTTAATATTATTTTTTTGTCTTTATCTAATCTTGCAGTTTTCCTCTGGCCAATGAGTCTCATAGTAGACTGCTCCTTACAGTTCTCAGCAGTCATCTCATTATCATCACAGGCAGGATTACACTGACAGGTAACATCTATATATGTAGATAACAAAGAATCCACCATTCATAATAGACTGACCCTTCCTGTTCTGTAGAGATCATTTCTCAGCACTCGTCTCATCACAGGCAGGATTACACTGACAGGTAACATCTATATATAGATAACACAGGATCCACCATCCATAATAGACTGATCCTTCCTGTTCTGTATAGATCACTTCTCATCACACCTCTCATTATCATCACAGGCAGGATTACACTGACAGGTAACGTTTATATATAGATAACACAGGATCCACCATTCATAATGGACTGATCCTTCCTATTCTGTAGAGATCGTTTCTCAGCAGTCATCTCATTATCATTACAGGCAGGATTACACTGACAGGTTACACACACATATATATATATATATATATATATATATATATATATATATATATATAGAACAGGGTATAGGAGCAGCACTGTGTAGATAGCCAAGAAACGGTTGGTGCTAGCTTCAAAAATTAAGGAGTGACGTACTCCTCATACATATATCCAAGAAAAGAGACTAGAAGCAGCACTCAGCAAAAAATGTGAATTTATTCACCCAACACAGCCCTGTGTTAGACAACATATAGGCTAAAATGGCCAGAAAGATATAACTGACAATAGCTGGACGCAATAGTACAATGTAGAGGCTGAAAAAGCTAGCACATACCCTGGGACATGATAAGGAGTGCAGGAGATCAAAAAAGTGGATGGATGAATGAACGCCTCGACGCGCGTTTCGCCCTGTAGACCGGCTTCGTCAGAGTTATATCTTTCTGGCCATTTGAGCCTATATGTTGTCTTTGGATGCTTCTAGCTTCACTTTTCATGTATTGCTATATATTTTGTAGGCAATGATAGACCTTATTGTCTATCTCTGCATATTGTCATAATCAGCTGGTAGCTCTATACTACGTGTGGGCCTTATTACCTTATACCCATGGGTTTATAATTCTGTCATATGAACTATCTGAGCGTGGTTTGGTCATCCTTGTATGGTTGACTCTGTTTGTCTATGGTCTATGCCATCTGACCCTGCTGTATATATCTCCGTGTATGATGTATCCCATCTTTTATTCCATTATATGTTATTGGTGATTATATTTAATAAAGATTTTTTGTACTTTTGTATATCATTCAGTATACTATTTCTTTAAGGGCTATGTCCCTTCATGGTTCGCTTCTAGGTTGTCTACTTGCAATAAGGGACCCCAGCATACACCATTTTTTGGTGTGAGGTTTTGTTTAGGTTGTCTCAGCTTGAAGAATAGGCCAATGTTTTTGCAGTATTTAGAAAATCTGAGGAGAGCATATATCAAAATTGCCTATGCATCTAATTTGGGGTGATAATGGAGCATTTATCTTCCCTCTTCCATAAAGTAACTCACCTCTAGTGATGGCTCTAGCTCTGGCATAAGCTCTATGTAGGGACTTTTTAGGGTACCCACGTGCGCAAAATTTGTCATAAAGTTTGTCACATTCAGATTGGAAGGACTTCTCATCGGAGCAGTTTCTTTTCGCTCTGAGATACTGTCCTATGGGAATACCCTTTTTCAGGGCCGGAGGGTGGAAACTTTCCCAATGTAGGAAATTGTTGGTAGCAGTAGTCTTCCGATAGATGTCGGTGTGCACACTGCCACCAGGGTCCAGCGAGATTTTGAGATCCAGGAAATTAATTTCTTTCTCGTGTATTTCGTAAGTGAATTTCATGCCTATGTCATTGATGTTGAGAATCTCCATAAAGTCCAAGAAAAGTGATTTGTCCCCATCCCAAAAAATAAGAATATCATCAATGTATCGACCCCAGAATAAAATGTGACAGGTAAAAAAACATAAATCATCCGTGAAAACCAAACTATCTTCCCACCACCGTAAAAAAAGATTAGCATATGTGGGTGCACAAACTGTGCCCGTGGCACTGCCTTTTATTTGATGGTAAAATTCACCATCGAACATAAAATTATTGTGGGATAAAAGAATTTTAAGTAGTCAAATAATGAATTCATTGTGTGCTTGGAACGGAGTGCCCTTCGTGCTCAAAAAATATTGCACAGCAGTTAAACCAAGATCGTGTCTAATGTTAGTGTATAGAGATTCAACATCAATGCTGGCTATTAAGGTGGTGGCTGTAACAGAAATCCCCTGGATCCTGGTGACAGTGACCTTAGTATCTCTAAGATAGGGGGCAAGGCTGTGACAAAGGATGAGAGCATCTCATCTACTTATAACTAATCCCTTGCGTGAGGTTATCGTTCCCCGAAACGATAGGTCTGCCTGGTATTGGACGAGATGTTTTATGAACCTTAGGCAAGGCGTAGAATGTTGAAAGGGTTGGATTAGGATTAAACATTCTTTTAAACTCATCCTGTGTGATGAGAAACTGTGATTTCGCCTCCGAAAGTAAGGAATGTAATTCACTAGTGAACTGTTCGGTAGGATTTTTTGCAAGAATGGTATAAGTGGACACATGATCTAAAAGTCTGTGGACCATAGATGTGTAATCATCCCTATCCATAACGACAGTGTTACCCCCCTTGTCAGATGGCTTAACAATGATGGATTCATTCTTAGAGAGTTCATCCAATGCAACCTGCTCCATATGACTGAGGTTACCAAAGACTTTGGATTTAGCGTATTTTAACCCTCGTAGATCTGCACTGACAATCTTGACAAATATGTCGATGTGGCCATATTGGGAGAACGGTGGTGTCATGTGTGACTCTGGTCGCAAAGACGAGAAAGGACCCGTGGCCATAGTAGCTCCAAATTCATTTTCATTAAGAAGTGCTTCGAGGTCAGTAAGAGTCCTCAATTCATTGGGAGTATTTGGAGTGTTCGGAGAAGGGTTAACTTTAAAATGTTTAAGTAGAGCTAACTTCCGTGCAAATAAATGTAGATCTTTGGTCCAAGTGAATTCGTCATAGCCAGGGGTGGGAGGGTATGAAAGGCCTTTCTGTAGAAGCGCCATCTGATATGGGTTCAGTTGGAAAGAAGATAAATTATATATCTGCATTCCGTCATTTTTAGTCATCAGGTCCCCTGACTTCAAGTCCCTCAACTCACCTGATTCCATCCCAAATTGGGTGGTCCTAAAAAAGGAAACTGAGTATTTAGAGTAGATGGACTCTTCCCAGTGCCACTTGACACTGTAATGCTTGCTCCCAATGGTCCAGTGTTCTTCCCCGCTGTGAAGGGGGTGGTAACCGTATTGGTCGTGAACATAGTGGGTAAAGCATAGGAGGAGGAAGAAGAGGGAACCGACATGGGTACTCTGGATGGATTTTCTTGGCCAGGTTGTATAGGGCATATTTGTTTATTTACTTTAAGAGGTAAAAAGGTTCTTTTTGGAGGATTATATCTCCTGTTATTGGTTTTTCGCTTTGTCCCCAGTCTCTTATCCTCAAGGGATGGCCTAGGGTCATCTGTACCGGAGATATCAGATTCAGAGTAGTCAGTAGATCTAATTTCACGATGGATAACAGGGGGGGGGTGTGTTTACGGAATGAATACGCTTGTCCCGTTTCAAAGTCTTTGCGGTCTCGTATATATTTACGGTGTTGCGTTCCTTCATTTCTCTTTGCAGGCTTTCCATATTTCTTTGTAGTTTGATTTCACAGTTGTTATATTCGGATGTGTTACTGAAGATTTGCAACTGGAGGTTAATTTTATCAAAGGCACTTTTTTCAAAGTCCAAGGGGTAGTGAAGCATGCGTAGAGAATTATCGGTTAGAAGGTCTTCCCACCCTTTAAGGATGTGCGCCGACTTTTTGTGCGCAGGCGCGCCCTCCTGGATTTCTGATTGGTGCAGTCCATTGGCCATTCTGATTGGCCTTACGACCCGCTCGTCTCACTATTGACGGCCGGTCTGTTTAGCCTCTTTTCATTGGGTCCCTGCGGACCGACGCCCACTGTCATGGCGGACCGAGGCTTTAAAAGGGTGTGGATCCACAATACGCCGTCAGTAGCCCCATATGAACCCCTGAGGACGCTACGTTCGTAGCGAAACATGTCGGGGGGGGCTTCTCGCTATGTTTTATACGCAATGTCTCACTGACTGTCAGCCGCTGCTATGATCTTGTTTTGCAATTTCAGCGTACTGCAGACGCTGTCTAAACACTGACCCATTACACTGGACTGACTGTTTGCATCTCAGCACGCAGATCTTCTACTGCCAGTGAGCATTGGCTCGTTTTTAAACGAGTGTCGTTTTGTCTTTGATCATTTACTTATTTAATCCTACCCAATAAAAGTTATATTTTATCTTATTGAATACTCCTGTATCTGGCTGGAAACAAGGGCAACCCTTCTCTATTTTGCCTGACCGCAGATTAGTTTCAAATTAGAAAGAAAAAAATAAAAAGTACAACACAAATAAATACAATTTATTTTAATGACCTACTAAAAGCAATATTATATAAAAAATAAAATTTTCCGTGACACCTTAAGGACGCAGCCTAGATTTTTCAAATCTGACATATTTCACTTTATGTGGTAATAACGTCGGAATGCTTAAACCTACCCAAGCGATTCTGAGATTGTTTTCTTGTGACACATTGGGCTTTATGTTCGTGGTAAAATTTGGACGATATATTCAGTCTTCATTTGTGAAAAATTGCAAAATTTTGAGAAAATTTACAAGAAATAGCATTTTTCAGAATTTAAATGCATCTGCTTGTAAAACAGACGCTTATACCACCCAAAATAGTTACTAGTTCACATTTCCCATATGTCTACTTTAGATTGGCATTGTTTTTTGAACATTCTGTTATTTTTCTTGAACGTTACAAGGCTTAGAACATAAACAGCAATTTCTCATATTCTTAAGAAAATTTCAAAAGCCTTTTTTTGAAGGTACCAGTTCAGTTCTGAAGTGGATTTGAGGGGCCTATGTATTAGAAACCCCCATAAAACACCCCATTTTAAAAACTAGACCCTTCAAAGTATTCAAATCAGCATTTAGAAGTTTTTTAACCCTTCAGGCATTTCACAGGAATTAAAGCAAAGTGGAAATGAAATTTGCAAATTTAATTTTTTCTGCTGAATTTCAATTTTATTCAATTTTTTTCTGTAACAAAGAAGGTTTTACCAGAGAAACACTACTAAATATGTATTGTCCAGATTCTGCAGTTTTTAGAAATGTCCCACATGTGGCTCTAGTGCGCTCGTGGACTAAAACACAAGCCCCAGAAGCAAAGAAGCACCTAGTGCATTTTGAGGCCTCTTTTTTATTAGAATATATTTTAGGCAGCATGCCAGGTTTGAAGAGGTGTTGAGGTGCCAAAACAGTAGGAATCCCCAAAAAGTGACCCCATTTCGGAAACTACACCCCTCAAGGAATTAATTTATGGTTGTTGTTACCATTTTGACCGCACAGTTTTTACACAGCACATATTTGAATTGGGCTGTGAAATTAAAAAAATGAAATTTTTTCCAATAAGATGTCATTTTTGATAAAAATTTCTTATTTTCACAGGGAACAAAATACCCCATTTTGTTGCCCAATTTGTCCTGAGTGAAGCAATACCCCATTTGTGGTGATAAACTGCCGTTTGGGCCCATGGGAGGCCTCAGAAGGGAAGGAGCGCTGTGTGTTCTTTGGAGTGCAGATTTTGCTGGATTGGTTTTCGGTGCCATGTCGCATTTGCAGAGCCCCAGGGGTATCAAAGCAATGGAAACCCACCAGAAGTGACCCCATTTTGGAAACTACACCCCTCAAGGAATTCATTTATGGGTGTTGTGACCATTTTGACCCCATAGTTTTTTCACATAACTTATTTGAATTGGACTGGGAATTCAAACAAAATTAATTTTTTCCAATAATATGTAGTTTTGGGTGAAAATGTCTTATTTTCACAAGAAATAAAATACCCCATTTTGTTGCCCAATTTGTCCTGAGTGCGGCAATGCCCAATTTGTGGCGATAAACTGACGTTTGGGCCCATGGGAGGCCTCAGAAGGAAAGGACCACCATTTGGCCTACTGAAGCTTTTCTGGTGCTAAGTCATGTATGCAGAAGCCCCTGAGGCACCAGTACAGTTGAAACCCCAGAGAAGTGACCCCATTTTAAAAACGACACCCCTTAAGACTAGAGGTGTAGTGAGCATTTTGACCCCACAGGTACTGTGTAAAAGATAATGCGCAGCAGATGGTGCAGAGTGAGATTTGCAATTTTATATATATATATGGCATGTCAGTGTCCGATATAGTGTGCCCAGCATGCGCCACCGGAGATATACACCCCATAAGATGTAATGTGGGTTCTCCTGGGTACGGTAGTACCCTACATGTGGCTGTTATCAGCTGCCTGGGCACACAGCAGGGCTCAGAAGGGAAAGACGAGGGGGGATAAGCTGTGCGGAGTGCATCAGGGTAAGTAAAACTGGGGTAGATTAAAAATCAAGGGATGTATGATCAATTTTAAAACAATCTTTTATACAGAGCTCTGGTTTTTCAGGACACGTGTCACATTGGTATATTGTGTCCCTCCTTATCGCCCTCTTATAGCAGACTCTGCACCCCTTTTGACTCTTTCCCTTTCCACCGGTTTGGGAACTTCTCCTGGAAAGTGTTGCACTGGTACGATGTGTGTGGGCTCGCTTCCAGAAGTACTGGGTGCCCCCCCCTTCTTGGTCCCTAAAGATTAGTTTCTTGATAACCACCTCTTGAAATTCCAGGAAAGTTCCCCTCTGGTCTGCACATCGACGTAGCACGTACGCATTGTACAATGCCATCTGTATGATGTGCCCGGCCAGCTTCTTATACCACACCGCATGGCGCTGTAGGGCTTCAGGACTTGATCTTACAAGTCCACCCCTCCCATGTACCTATTGTAGCCCAGGATGCAGTCTGGTTTGGGGGTGGCCTTTCCTTCATGTATCCTAAATCTGTAGGTATACCCTGATGCACTCTCGCAGCTTATACATCTTCACGCCATACCTTGCCCTCTTACCCGGCAGGTACTCGCGGAATTGAACCCTCCCTTTAAAATGTACCAGGGACTCATCAATAGAAATACACTTCTCGGGGGTGTATGCTGGGGAAAACCGGGCACTGGCACGGTCTAATAGGGGTCTCCGTTTATACAAACGGTCAAAACTGGGGTCATCTCGGGGTGGGCACGACTCATTATCAGTATAATGTAAGAAGCGAAGTATTGCCTCATTTATTTATTTTTTTAGGTTCCAGTTCAGTTCTGAAGTTGCTTTGAGGGGCCCATATATTAGAAACCCCTATCACACACCCCATTTTAGAAACTAGACCCCTCAAAGTATTCACAACAGCATTTAGAAAGTTTATTAACCCTTTAGGTGTTTCACAGGAATTTAGAGCAAAGTAGAGGTGAAATTTACATATTTATTTTTGTCAGAAAATCCTTTTTATGCAATTTTTTTTCTATAACACAAAAGGATTTACCAGAGAAACGCAACTCAATATGTATTGCCCAGATTCTGCAGTTTTTAGAAATATCCCACATGTGGCCCTCGGGCGGTAATGGACTGAAGCACTGGCCTCAGAAGCAAAGGAAGACCTAGTGGATTTTGAGGCCTCCTTTTTATTAGGCACCATGTCCGGTTTGAAGAGGTCTTGTGGTGCCAAAACAGTGGAAACCCCCCAAAAGTGACCCCAATTTTGAAACTAGACCCCTTGAGGAATCCATTGTAGTTTTCTTGGGGTGCATGCGGCTTTTTGATCAGTTTTTATTCTATTTTTAGGTGGCGTGGTGACTAAAAAACAGCAATTCTACTATTGTTTTTTCATTCTTTTTTTTTTACAGCGTGCACCGTGCGCTATAAATGACATATTCACTTTATTCTGCGGGGCGATACGATTACGGCGATACCAGATGTTTATAGGTTTTTTATGTATTATGGCGTTTGCACAATAAAATACGTTTTGTAAACAATCATTCACTTTTTGTGTTACCTTATTCTAAGAGCCAGAACGTTTTTATTTTTCCATCAATAAAGCCGTGCGAGGACTTATTTTTTGCGTAACGAACTGTAGTTTCGATCAGGACCATTTTTCGGTACATGCGACTTTTTGATCTCTTTTTCTTCAATTTTTTGCGAGGTGAAGTGACCAAACAATTGTGATTCTGGTACGGTCTATTATTATTTTATTTTACGGCGTTCACCGTGCGGGATAAATAACGAAATCATTTTGTAGTTCAGGCCGTTACGGACGCGGCGATACCAATTATGTATAGTTTGTTTGTTTATATATTTTTATTAATAATAAATGACTGATAAGGGAAAAAGGGGGATTTTTACTTTTAATACTTTTTAAAACTTTTATTTTCTTATTTTTACACATCTTTTTTTAACTATTTTTTAACTTTATTACTTTGTCCCACTAGGGGACTTGAGGGCAGGAGGCCCTGATCGCAATTCTAATACACTGCACTACATGCGTAGTGCAGTGTATTAGAACTGTCAGCTACTCACTGACAGCAAGCATAGTGGGTCCTGACGTTGTCAGGAACCACTAGGCTTCCGTCTATGGCATAGCCGGACGCCATTGTTTGGTGTCCGGTTGTCATAGTCACCATCGCCGGCCGCTATCGTGTAGCAGGCCGGCGATGGCGGATTAACCCCTAAGAAGCCGCGATCGCTATTGAACGCGGCTTCTGAGGGGTTAATCGGCGGGGAAGCTTCGCGATCGGTCCCGGCACATTGAGCAGTGATAGTCTGCTGTCGGAAACAGCAGCTATCACAGCTCATGAACGCGCCCCGCGTGAACGGCGCCGTGTTTACTCCATGACCTACTATTAGGTCACTGAGCACGAACGCTACAGTTAGCATGACCTAATAGTAGGTCATGGAGCGTTAAGGGGTTAAAGAACTGCAACAGTGTGTATATATGTATGTGTATATATGTATGTATGTGTATGTGTGTGTATGTATGTGGATATATGTATGTGTGTATGTATGTGTATATATGTATGTATGTGTGTATGTATGTGTATGTATGTATGTGTATGTATGTGTATGTATGTATGTGTATATATGTATGTGTGTATGTATGTGTGTATGTATGTGTATATATGTATGTGTGTATGTATGTGTATATATGTATGTGTGTATGTATGTGTATATATGTATGTGTGTGTATATATGTATGTGTATATATGTATGTGTGTATATATATATATAACATACGCACACACACATAAATAACGGGTAAATCTATTTTAAAAAATTACAAAATTGTTTATTTTTCAATTTTTTTTGTGATTTTTCTGCTCATAATAAAATTGTAAAACATGGAATTAATTAAACTAATCTAGAAAATGAAAACCTCATAAGTCTTGTAAAAATCAAAGTTAAAATAGTTGTGATATTCAAAGCGGTTGCAAAGTTATTATCGTCTAAAGAAGTGCAAATCAGAAATGGAAAATGTGACCTGGACACAGGGGCATCAATGACCCCTGGTCATGAAAGGGTTAATTATGTACCGAAAATAGAATTGAAAAAATCTACAATCAATATATATATATACCGTATTTTTCGGACTATAAGGCGCAGTTTTTAGCAAGAATAAATCTTGCTAACAAGTCCCTGCGTGTTCTAGTCGGCAGTGCCGGGCCCCCTGACCGCTCCTTACTTAACCCCTTCCCGACCCGTGATGTGCCAGCACATCATCAGGCGGGGAGGGGATGATGTATGGAGCGGGCTCACGCGCTGAGCCTGCCCCATACACTGCAGGTGTCAGCTTCTGACACGCTGCACTAACGGCTAGGAACAGTGATGGCGCTGTTTAACTAGTTAAATACTGCGGTCAATAGCGACCGCTGCATTTATATTGGTTTTCCTACGAAGGACATTTATGACATATCCACAGGTGTAATATCTCTAGAACGGGGCCCCCTAAGCCCCATTCCATCTTACCCGGCTCCGCGGTCTTCCGGCCACTTCACTTTCTGGTTACATGTTCTGAGCTACGCAGTTTCCGCAACTCCCATAGAACGGAATAGTAGTTACGGCTACAGAGTAGCACGCTACGCTGCTTCTATAACTGACATTCACTACTATGGGAGTTCCGGAAACAGCGTAGCTCAGCGAGTTACGCTGTTTCCGTAACTCATCCATGTATTGCAGTGTATTGTACCAGCGATCTAATGATCACTGGTTCAAGTCCCCTAGGGGAACTAATAAAATGTGTGTAAAAAAAAAAACATTTCCCATTATTCCCCAAGAACAATGTAAAAATAATAATAAAATTGGTATCGCTGCATCGGTAAAAGTCCGGAACTATTACAACATAGCATTATTTGACTCACACAGTGAACGGTGTAACAATGTTTTATTTAAAACCCCCGACTGTCTGTATTCTTCTACCATATTACGTTATAAATGGCCGCTCTGTTGTAACGGTTCACTGGGATACGCTTCTTGTGATGTCATCTAGAATGTGGGCAGATTCTATTTCTCTGAGCGTGACGTCCTCTAGAGAATCTGAGCGTGATGTCATGTGAAGGGCGGGGCCTGTGATCTGCATGTGTTCCGTTTGCACATAATGGCCCTCAGGTTGTGACATCATCAAGTTTATAAATTGGGGTCACACATTGACCGCGGTGTCAGTTTCTCTTGCTGGCTCTCGTCATGGACGTGTCTCATATGAAGAGGAGGAGGATGGTGATGTTTCCAATGATGAGTGTTGTAGAGAAGATGGAGGTTGGCGGACGCCAATTTCCGGAGGACGTGGAGATGGAGGAGGAGGATGAGAAGATGGAGGTTGGCGGACGCCAATTTCCGGAGGACGTGGAGATGGAGGAGGAGGATGAGAAGATGGAGGCTGGCGGACGCCAGTTTCCAGAGGACGTGGAGATGGAGGATGGGAAGATGGAGGTTGGCGGACGCCAATTTCCAGCTCCTGATGTGGAGATGGACGATCTTTCGGGGGCTACGGTTAACATCAGGGCCTCCAACCCCCGAAAGAGAAAGTGGCCATTTTAGTAACATCTGCCACTTGGGGCCCATTTACCATCAGGGCCCCCAACCCCCGGGAGAGATAGCGGCCATCTTATTTCCATCTGCCGCTCGAGGCCCATTTACCATCTTTAGGTGAGGTAAGTGCCGTCCACTGATGATCTTCTCACCTCACGACTCTTCTACAGCCGCCTGGACACTGAATTTCTGATTTGTTTTGCAGTTGTCACCCCAACATCGTGGTCTTTACCACCTAAACCATCAGAAATTCCCATGAAGACTCCTCCAGTGATGAGCAGACGTGAGATCCGGTAAGTCTGACGTCTTCCGCTCGTCTTCATCTTCTCCTTGTGGTGAAGGTTTTGTGAATTTTTTTGCTTATTTGTATTTTTTCCTTTTCTAGGATCCGACTTTGAAAAATATGAAAAACGTTTTCGGTTTCTTCTGATCCAGGATCGAGCTGTGTAAGGGTGGACTGGCGGCCATATCCACGGGTGAAGAAGGACCCTCCCCCTCTTCATCTCACCGATCATCGCATGTTAAAGGGCCGGAGCCACAGAAAACCGCACAGAAATTCTACCAGATTCTATAATAAACAGATTTATTTTTACCATTTTTAGTGTTTTCATTTCTAGATTGGGGAATTTATCCAGGGAACCTGTGTTCTATGGGGGTCCGAAGGTTATAGGTGTAATACTCTGCAGAATATATCACTATGTATCTGTCAGGAGGTGGAGAGGACAGAGCAATGTTCTGCAGATCTGTAGAGAGGTCAGTGGTGCAATAATCTGCAGAATATATCACTCTGTATCTGTCAGTAGAGGACAGAGCAATGTTCTGCAGATCTGTAGAGAGGACAGTGGTGTAATAATCTGCAGAATATATCACTATGTATCTGTCAGTAGAGGACAGAGCAATGTTCTGCAGATCTCTAGAGAGGTCAGTGGTGTAATAATCTGCAGAATATATCACTCTGTATCTGTCAGTAGAGGACAGAGCAATGTTCTGCAGATATCTAGAGAGGTCAGTGGTGTAATAATCTGCAGAATATATCACTCTGTATCTGTCAGGAGGTGGAGAGGACAGAGCAATGTTCTGCAGATCTGTAGAGAGGTCAGTGGTGTAATAATCTGCAGAATATATCACTGTATCTGTCAGTAGAGGACAGAGCAATGTTCTGCAGATCTGTAGAGAGGTCAGTGGTGTAATAATCTGCAGAATATATCACTATGTATCTGTCAGTAGAGGACAGAGCAATGTTCTGCAGATCTGTAGAGAGGTCAGTGGTGTAATAATCTGCAGAATATATCACTCTGTATCTGTCAGTAGAGGACAGAGCAATGTTCTGCAGATCTGTAGAGAGGTCAGTGGTGTAATAATCTGCAGAATATATCACTCTGTATCTGTCAGGAGGTGGAGAGGACAGAGCAATGTTCTGCAGATCTGTAGAGAGGTCAGTGGTAATAATCTGCAGAATATATCACTATGTATCTGTCATGTGATACAGGAGCAATGTTCTGCAGATCTGTAGAGAGGACAGTGGTGTAATAATCTGCAGAATATATCACTCTGTATCTGTCAGTAGAGGACAGAGCAATGTTCTGCAGATCTGTAGAGAGGTCAGTGGTGTAATAATCTGCAGAATATATCACTATGTATCTGTCAGTAGAGGACAGAGCAATTTTCTGCAGATCTCTAGAGAGGACAGTGGTGTAATAATCTGCAGAATATATCACTCTGTATCTGTCAGGAGGTGGAGAGGACAGAGCAATGTTCTGCAGATCTGTAGAGAGGTCAGTGGTGTAATAATCTGCAGAATATATCACTATGTATCTGTCAGGAGGTGGAGAGGACAGAGCAATGTTCTGCAGATCTGTAGAGAGGTCAGTGGTGTAATAATCTGCAGAATATATCACTATGTATCTGTCAGTAGAGGACAGAGCAATGTTCTGCAGATCTGTAGAGAGGTCAGTGGTGTAATAATCTGCAGAATATATCACTCTGTATCTGTCAGTAGAGGACAGAGCAATGTTCTGCAGATCTGTAGAGAGGTCAGTGGTGTAATAATCTGCAGAATATATCACTATGTATCTGTGAGTAGAGGACAGAGCAATGTTCTGCAGATCTGTAGAGAGGTCAGTGGTGTAATAATCTGCAGAATATATCACTATGTATCTGTCAGTAGAGGACAGAGCAATGTTCTGCAGATCTGTAGAGAGGTCAGTGGTGTAATAATCTGCAGAATATATCACTATGTATCTGTCAGTAGAGGACAGAGCAATGTTCTGCAGATCTCTAGAGAGGTCAGTGGTGTAATAATCTGCAGAATATATCACTATGTATCTGTCAGTAGAGGACAGAGCAATGTTCTGCAGATCTGTAGACAGGTACCAGTGGTGTAATAATCTGCAGAATATATCACTATGTATCTGTCAGTAGAGGACAGAGCAATGTTCTGCAGATCTCTAGAGAGGTCAGTGGTGTAATAATCTGCAGAATATATCACTATGTATCTGTCCGTAGAGGACAGAGCAATGTTCTGCAGATCTGTAGAGAGGACAGTGGTGTAATAATCTGCAGAATATATCACTATGTATCTGTCAGTAGAGGACAGAGCAATGTTCTGCAGATCTGTAGAGAGGTCAGTGGTGTAATAATCTGCAGAATATATCACTCTGTATCTGTCAGGAGGTGGAGAGGACAGAGCAATGTTCTGCAGATCTGTAGAGAGGTCAGTGGTGTAATACTCTGCAGAATATATCACTCTGTATCTGTCAGGAGGTGGAGAGGACAGAGCAATGTTCTGCAGATCTGTAGAGAGGTCAGTGGTGTAATAATCTGCAGAATATATCACTCTGTATCTGTCAGGAGGTGGAGAGGACAGAGCAATGTTCTGCAGATCTGTAGAGAGGTCAGTGGTGTAATAATCTGCAGAATATATCACTCTGTATCTGTCAGTAGAGGAGCAATGTTCTGCAGATCTGTAGACAGGTCAGTGGTGTAATAATCTGCAGAATATATCACTCTGTATCTGTCAGTAGAGGATAGAGCAATGTTCTGCAGATCTGTAGAGAGGTCAGTGGTGTAATAATCTGCAGAATATATCACTCTGTATCTGTCAGTAGAGGACAGAGCAATGTTCTGCAGATCTGTAGAGAGGTCAGTGGTGTAATAATCTGCAGAATATATCACTCTGTATCTGTCAGGAGGTAGAGGAGCGATGTTCTGCAGATCTGTAGAGAGGTCAGTGGTGTAATAATCTGCAGAATATATCACCATATATCTGTCATGTGATACAGGAGCAATGTTCTGCAGATCTGTAGAGAGGTCAGTGGTGTAATAATCTGCAGAATATATCACTATGTATCTGTCAGTAGAGGACAGAGCAATGTTCTGCAGATCTCTAGAGAGGTCAGTGGTGTAATAATCTGCAGAATATATCACTCTGTATCTGTCAGTAGAGGACAGAGCAATGTTCTGCAGATATCTAGAGAGGTCAGTGGTGTAATAATCTGCAGAATATATCACTCTGTATCTGTCAGGAGGTGGAGAGGACAGAGCAATGTTCTGCAGATCTGTAGAGAGGTCAGTGGTGTAATAATCTGCAGAATATATCACTATGTATCTGTCAGTAGAGGACAGAGCAATGTTCTGCAGATCTGTAGAGAGGTCAGTGGTGTAATAATCTGCAGAATATATCACTATGTATCTGTCAGTAGAGGACAGAGCAATGTTCTGCAGATCTGTAGAGAGGTCAGTGGTGTAATAATCTGCAGAATATATCACTATGCATCTGTCAGGAGGTGGAGAGGACAGAGCAATGTTCTGCAGATCTCTAGACAGGTCAGTGGTGTAATAATCTGCAGAATATATCACTCTGTATCTGTCAGTAGAGGACAGAGCAATGTTCTGCAGATCTGTAGAGAGGTCAGTGGTGTAATAATCTGCAGAATATATCACTATGCATCTGTCAGGAGGTGGAGAGGACAGAGCAATGTTCTGCAGATCTGTAGAGAGGTCAGTGGTGTAATAATCTGCAGAATATATCACTCTGTATCTGTCATGTGATACAGGAGCAATGTTCTGCAGATCTGTAGACAGGTCAGTGGTGTAATAATCTGCAGAATATATCACTATGTATCTGTCAGTAGAGGACAGAGCAATGTTCTGCAGATCTGTAGAGAGGTCAGTGGTGTAATAATCTGCAGAATATATCACTCTGTATCTGTCAGTAGGGGACAGAGCAATGTTCTGCAGATCTCTAGAGAGGTCAGTGGTGTAATAATCTGCAGAATATATCACTCTGTATCTGTCAGTAGAGGACAGAGCAATGTTCTGCAGATCTGTAGAGAGGACAGTGGTGTAATAATCTGCAGAATATATCACTCTGTATCTGTCAGTAGAGGACAGAGCAATGTTCTGCAGATCTGTAGAGGTCAGTGGTGTAATAATCTGCAGAATATATCACTATGTATCTGTCAGTAGAGGACAGAGCAATGTTCTTCAGATCTGTAGAGAGGTCAGTGGTGTAATAATCTGCAGAATATATCACTATGTATCTGTCAGTAGAGGACAGAGCAATGTTCTGCAGATCTGTAGAGAGGTCAGTGGTGTAATAATCTGCAGAATATATCACTATGTATCTGTCAGTAGAGGACAGAGCAATGTTCTGCAGATCTGTAGAGAGGTCAGTGGTGTAATAATCTGCAGAATATATCACCATATATCTGTCATGTGATACAGGAGCAATGTTCTGCAGATCTGTAGAGAGGTCAGTGGTGTAATACTCTGCAGATTATATCACTATATATCTGTCAGGAGGTGGAGAGGACAGAGCAAAGTTCTGCAGATCTGTAGAGAGGGTAGTGGTGTAATAATCTGCAGAATATATCACTCTGTATCTGTCAGTAGAGGACAGAGCAATGTTCTGCAGATATCTAGAGAGGTCAGTGGTGTAATAATCTGCAGAATATATCACCATATATCTGTCATGTGATACAGGAGCAATGTTCTGCAGATCTGTAGAGAGGTCAGTGGTGTAATAATGTGCAGAATATATCACTATGTATCTGTCAGTAGAGGACAGAGCAATGTTCTGCAGATCTGTAGAGAGGTCAGTGGTGTAATAATCTGCAGAATATATCACTCTGTATCTGTCAGTAGAGGACAGAGCAATGTTCTGCAGATATCTAGAGAGGTCAGTGGTGTAATAATCTGCAGAATATATCACTCTGTATCTGTCAGGAGGTAGAGGAGCGATGTTCTGCAGATCTGTAGAGAGGTCAGTGGTGTAATAATCTGCAGAATATATCACTATGTATCTGTCAGTAGAGGACAGAGCAATGTTCTGCAGATCTCTAGAGAGGTCAGTGGTGTAATAATCTGCAGAATATATCACTCTGTATCTGTCAGTAGAGGACAGAGCAATGTTCTGCAGATATCTAGAGAGGTCAGTGGTGTAATAATCTGCAGAATATATCACTCTGTATCTGTCAGGAGGTGGAGAGGACAGAGCAATGTTCTGCAGATCTGTAGAGAGGTCAGTGGTGTAATAATCTGCAGAATATATCACTCTGTATCTGTCAGTAGAGGACAGAGCAATGTTCTGCAGATCTCTAGAGAGGTCAGTGGTGTAATACTCTGCAGAATATATCACTATATATCTGTCAGGAGGTGGAGAGGACAGAGCAATGTTCTGCAGATCTGTAGACAGGTCAGTGGTGTAATAATCTGCAGAATATATCACTATGTATCTGTCAGTAGAGGACAGAGCAATGTTCTGCAGATCTCTAGAGAGGTCAGTGGTGTAATAATCTGCAGAATATATCACTATGTATCTGTCAGTAGAGGACAGAGCAATGTTCTGCAGATATCTAGAGAGGTCAGTGGTGTAATAATCTGCAGAATATATCACTCTGTATCTGTCAGTAAAGGACAGAGCAATGTTCTGCAGATCTGTAGAGAGGTCAGTGGTGTAATAATCTGCAGAATATATCACTCTGTATCTGTCAGGAGGTGGAGAGGACAGAGCAATGTTCTGCAGATCTGTAGAGAGGTCAGTGGTAATAATCTGCAGAATATATCACTCTGTATCTGTCAGTAGAGGACAGAGCAATGTTCTGCAGATCTCTAGACAGGTCAGTGGTGTAATAATCTGCAGAATATATCACTATGTATCTGTCAGGAGGTGGAGAGGACAGAGCAATGTTCTGCAGATCTGTAGAGAGGTCAGTGGTGTAATAATCTGCAGAATATATCACTCTGTATCTGTCATGTGATACAGGAGCAATGTTCTGCAGATCTGTAGACAGGTCAGTGGTGTAATAATCTGCAGAATATATCACTATGTATCTGTCAGTAGAGGACAGAGCAATGTTCTGCAGATCTGTAGAGAGGTCAGTGGTGTAATAATCTGCAGAATATATCACTATGTATCTGTCAGTAGAGGACAGAGCAATGTTCTGCAGATCTCTAGAGAGGTCAGTGGTGTAATAATCTGTAGAATATATCACTATGTATCTGTCAGGAGGTGGAGAGGACAGAGCAATGTTCTGCAGATCTGTAGAGAGGTCAGTGGTGTAATAATCTGCAGAATATATCACTCTGTATCTGTCAGTAGAGGACAGAGCAATGTTCTTCAGATCTGTAGAGAGGTCAGTGGTGTAATAATCTGCAGAATATATCACTATGTATCTGTCAGTAGAGGACAGAGCAATGTTCTGCAGATCTGTAGAGAGGACAGTGTTGTAATAATCTGCAGAATATATCACTATGTATCTGTCAGTAGAGGACAGAGCAATGTTCTGCAGATCTGTAGAGAGGTCAGTGGTTTAATAATCTGCAGAATATATCACTCTGTATCTGTCAGGAGGTGTAGAGGACAGAGCAATGTTCTGCAGATCTGTAGACAGGGCAGTGGTGTAATAATCTGCAGAATATATCACTATGTATCTCTCAGGAGGTGTAGAGGACAGAGCAATGTTCTGCAGATCTGTAGAGAGGTCAGTGGTGTAATAATCTGCAGAATATATCACTCTGTATCTGTCAGGAGGTGGAGAGGACAGAGCAATGTTCTGCAGATCTGTAGAGAGGTCAGTGGTGTAATAATCTGCAGAATATATCACTGATGTACATATATCCTGATGTACTCCTCACATATTACATATACCCTGATGTACTCCTCACATATACCCTGATGTACTCCTCACATATTACATATACCCTGATGTACTCCTCACAGATTACATATACCCTGATGTACTCCTCACAGATTACATATAACCTGATGTTCTCCGCACAGATTACATAAATCCTGATGTACTCCTCACATATTACATATACCCTGATGTACTCCTCACATATACCCTGATGTACTCCTCACATATTACATATACCCTGATGTACTCCTCACAGATTACATATACCCTGATGTACTCCTCACATATTACATATACCCTGATGTACTCCTCACAGATTACATATACCCTGATGTACTCCTCACATATTACATATACCCTAATGTACTCCTCACATATTACATATATCCTGATGTACTCCTCACAGATTACATATACCCTGATGTACTCCTCACAGATTACATATATCCTGATGTACTCCTCACAGATTACATATATCCTGATGTACTCCTCACAGATTACATATACCCTGATGTACTCCTCACATATTACATATATCCTGATGTACTCCTCACAGATTACATATACCCTGATGTACTCCTCACAGATTACATATATCCTGATGTACTCCTCACAGATTACATATATCCTGATGTACTCCTCACAGATTACATATATCCTGATGTACTCCTCACAGATTACATATACCCTGATGTACTCCTCACATATTACATATATCCTGATGTACTCCTCACAGATTACATATACCCTGATGTACTCCTCACAGATTACATATATCCTGATGTACGCCGCACAGATTACATATACCCTGATGTACTCCTCACATATTACATATATCCTGATGTACTGCTCACATATTACATATACCCTGATGTACTCCTCACAGATTACATATACCCTGATGTACTCCTCACATATTACATATACCCTGATGCACTCCTCACAGATTACATATACCCTGATGTACTCCTCACAGATTACATATACCCTGATGTACTCCTCACATATTACATATATCCTGATGTACTCCTCACATATTACATATACCCTGATGTACTCCTCACAGATTACATATACCCTGATGTACTCCTCACAGATTACATATACCCTGATGTACTCCTCACATATTACATATATCCTGATGTACTCCTCACACCTTACATATACCCTGATGTACTTCTCACATATTACATATACCCTGATGTACTCCTCACAGATTACATATACCCTGATGTACTCCTCACATATTACATATACCCTGATGTACTCCTCACAGATTACATATACCCTGATGTACTCCTCACAGATTACATATACCCTGATGTACTCCTCGCAGATTACATATACCCTGATGTACTCCTCACATATTACATATACCCTGATGTACTCCTCACATATTACATTTACCCTGATGTACGCCGCACAGATTACATATACCCTGATGTACTCCTCACAGATTACATATACCCTGATGTACTCCTCACATATTACATATACCCTGATGCACTCCTCACAGATTACATATACCCTGATGTACTCCTCACAGATTACATATACCCTGATGTACTCCTCGCAGATTACATATACCCTGATGTACTCCGCACATATTACATATACCCTGATGTACTCCTCACAGATTACATATATCCTGATGTACTCCTCACATATTACATATACCCTGATGTACTCCTCACAGATTATATATACCCTGATGTACTCCTCACATCTTACATATACCCTGATGTACTCCTCACAGATTACATATACCCTGATGTTCTCCGCACAGATTACATATACCCTGATGTACTCCTCACATATTACATATACCCTGATGTACTCCTCACAGATTGCATATACCCTGATGTACTCCTCACATATTACATATATCCTGATGTACTCCTCACATATAACATATACCCTGATGTACTCCTCACAGATTATATATACCCTGATGTACTCCTCACATCTTACATATACCCTGATGTACTCCTCACAGATTACATATACCCTGATGTTCTCCGCACAGATTACATATATCCTGATGTACTCCTCACATATTACATTTACCCTGATGTACTCCTCACAGATTACATATACCCTGATGTACTCCTCACATATTACATATATCCTGATGTACTCCTCACATATTACATATACCCTGATGTACTCCTCACAGTTTACATATACCCTGATGTACTCCGCACAGATTACATATATCCTGATGTACTCCTCACATATTACATATACCCTGATGTACTCCTCACAGATTACATATACCCTGATGTACTCCTCACATATTACATATACCCTGATCTACTCCTCACATATTACATATACCCTGATGTACTCCTCACATATTACATATACCCTGATGTACTCCTCACAGATTACATATACCCTGATGTACTCCTCACATATTACATATACCCTGATGTACTCCTCACATATTACATATACCCTGATGTACTCCTCACAGCTTACATATATCCTGATGTACTCCTCACATATTACATATATCCTGATGTACTCCTCACATATTACATATACCCTGATGTACTCCTCACAGATTACATATATCCTGATGTACTCCTCACATATTACATATACCCTGATGTACTCCTCACATATTACATATACCCTGATGTACTCCTCACATATTACATATATCCTGATGTACTCCTCACATATTACATATATCCTGATGTACTCCTCACAGTTTACATATACCCTGATGTACTCCTCACATATTACATATACCCTGATGTACTCCTCACATATTACATATATCCTGATGTACTCCTCACAGATTACATATATCCTGATGTACTCCTCACAGATTACATATACCCTGATGTACTCCTCACAGATTATATATATCCTGATGTACTCCTCACATATTACATATATCCTGATGTACTCCTCACATATTACATATACCCTGATGTACTCCTCACAGATTACATATACCCTGATGTACTCCTCACATATTACTTATATCCTGATGTACTCCTCACATATTACATATATCCTGATGTACTCCTCACATATTACATATATCCTGATGTACTCCTCACATATTACATATACCCTGATGTACTCCTCACAGATTACATATACCCTGATGTACTCCTCACATATTACTTATATCCTGATGTACTCCTCACATATTACATATACCCTGATGTACTCCTCACATATTACATATATCCTGATGTACTCCTCACATATTACATATACCCTGATGTACTCCTCACATATTACATATATCCTGATGTACTCCTCACATATTACATATACCCTGATGTACTCCTCACATATTACATATATCCTGATGTACTCCTCACATATTACATATATCCTGATGTACTCCTCACATATTACATATACCCTGATGTACTCCTCACATATTACATATACCCTGATGTACTACTCACATATTACATATATCCTGATGTACTCCTCACATATTACATATACCCTGATGTACTCCTCACAGATTACATATACCCTGATGTACTCCTCACATATTCCATATACCCTGATGTACTCCTCACATATTACATATATCCTGATGTACTCCTCACAGTTTACATATACCCTGATGTACTCCTCACATATTATATATACCCTGATGTACTCCTCACATATTACATATATCCTGATGTACTCCTCACATATTACATATACCCTGATGTACTCCTCACATATTACATATATCCTGATGTACTCCTCACAGCTTACATATATCCTGATGTACTCCTCACATATTACATATATCCTGATGTACTCCTCACATATTACATATACCTTGATGTACTCCTCACAGATTACATATATCCTGATGTACTCCTCACATATTACATATACCCTGATGTACTCCTCACATATTACATATATCCTGATGTACTCCTCACATATTACATATATCCTGATGTACTCCTCATAGATTACATATACCCTGATGTACTCCTCACATATTACATATACCCTGATGTACTCCTCACATATTACATATACCCTGATGTACTCCTCACAGATTACATATACCCTGATGTACTCCTCACATATTACATATACCCTGATGTACTCCTCACATCTTACATATACCCTGATGTACTCCTCACAGATTACATATACCCTGATGTTCTCCGCACAGATTACATATACCCTGATGTACTCCTCACATATTACATATACCCTGATGTACTCCTCACAGATTACATATACCCTGATGTACTCCTCACAGATTACATATACCCTGATGTACTCCTCACATATTACATATATCCTGATGTACTACTCACATATTACATATATCCTGATGTACTCCTCACATATTACATATATCCTGATGTTCTCCGCACAGATTACATATACCCTGATGTACTCCTCACATATTACATATACCCTGATGTTCTCCGCACAGATTACATATACCCTGATGTACTCCTCACATATTACATATACCCTGATGTACTCCTCACATATTACATATACCCTGATGTACTCCTCACATATTACATATACACTGATGTACTCCTCACATATTACATATACACTGATGTACTCCTCACATATTACATATACCCTGATGTACTCCTCACATATTACATATACCCTGATGTACTCCTCACATCTTACATATACCCTGATGTACTCCTCACAGATTACATATACCCTGATGTTCTCCGCACAGATTACATATACCCTGATGTACTCCTCACATCTTACATATACCCTGATGTACTCCTCACATATTACATATATCCTGATGTTCTCCGCACAGATTACATATACCCTGATGTACTCCTCACATATTACATATACCCTGATGTACTCCTCACATATTACATATACCCTGATGTACTCCTCACATATTACATATACCCTGATGTACTCCTCACATATTACATATACCCTGATGTACTCCTCACATATTACATATATCCTGATGTACTCCTCACAGCTTACATATATCCTGATGTTCTCCGCACAGATTACATATACCCTGATGTTCTCCGCACAGATTACATATACCCTGATGTACTCCTGACATCTTACATATACCCTGATGTACTCCTCACATCTTACATATATCCTGATGTACTCCTCACAGATTACATATACCCTGATGTACTCCTCACATATTACATATACCCTGATGTACTCCTCACATATTTCATATACCCTGATGTACTCCTCACATATTACATATACCCTGATGTACTCCTCACATCTTACATATACCCTGATGTACTCCTCACAGATTACATATACCCTGATGTTCTCCGCACAGATTACATATACCCTGATGTACTCCTCACATCTTACATATACCCTGATGTACTCCTCACATATTACATATATCCTGATGTTCTCCGCACAGATTACATATACCCTGATGTTCTCCGCACAGATTACATATACCCTGATGTTCTCCGCACAGATTACATATACCCTGATGTACTCCTCACATCTTACATATACCCTGATGTACTCCTCACAGATTACATATACCCTGATGTTCTCCGCACAGATTACATATACCCTGATGTACTCCTCACATCTTACATATACCCTGATGTACTCCTCACAGATTACATATACCCTGATGTTCTCCGCACAGATTACATATATCCTGATGTACTCCTCACATATTACATATATCCTGATGTACTCCTCACATATTACATATATCCTGATGTACTCCTCACAGATTACATATACCCTGATGTACTCCGCACAGATTACATATATCCTGATGTACTCCTCACATATTACATATACCCTGATGTACTCCTCACATATTACATATATCCTGATGTACTCCTCACATATTACATATACCCTGATGTACTCCTCACAGATTACATATACCCTGATGTACTCCTCACAGATTACATATACCCTGATGTACTCCTCACAGATTACATATACCCTGATGTTCTCCGCACAGATTACATATGCCCCCACAGTATAAACTGAAATACCAGCGAAACCCAAAACAGAAAAACTACCAAGCAAAATCTGCGCTCCAAAAGCAAAATGGCGTCCCTCCCTTCTGAGCCCTGCAGCGTACCCAAACAGCAGTTTGTGCCAACATATATGGCATCGCCATACCCGGGAGAACCCGCTTAACGCTATATGAGGTATTTGTCTTCAGGGGCACAAACTGGGCACAACATATTATGCACTAAAATAGCATATCAGTGGAAAATTTTAATATTCACACCATCCGCTGTGCATTAACCCCTTTTCGCACTATGACTTAATAGCACGTCATGGTGCGGGGATTGATGTATGGAGCGGGCTGGTACAAGTCCCCTAAGGGGACTAATAAAATGTGTAGAAGAATTAAAGTTATTAGTAGTGAGAAAGAAAAAAGTTTAAAGTTAAAAAAAAAAAACCTTTTCCCATTTTTCTTCAAAAGTAATGTAAAAAAATAAACAGAATTGATATCGCTACGTTCGTAAAAGGCCGAACTATTACAATATACCAATATTTAACTCGCACGGTGAACACCGTAAAAAACGTAAATAATTGAAACCGCCAAAATCGCTGTAGTTTTCATTTTTACCGCACGGCAAAAGCTGTAAAAACGAAAACCCCAAAAAATGGAATCAGATTTTTTTCCTATATTCCTATATTTTCCTATTTTTTTTTCAGTTTCCCAGTACTTTTTATGGCACTTTAAATGGTATCAATAGAAACTACAATTCCTCCCGCAAGAAATAAGCCGTCACATCTCTCTACTGACGGAAAAAGAAAAAAGTTATGGCTCTTGGAAGGCGGGTAGTGAAAAACGAAAATGAGAAAGCAAAAAATGGATCAGTCCTTAAAGGGTTAATTCATTTCTAATGAAAAAAATGTATGACCCCATGTGGGGTATTTCCGTACCCGGGAGAAATTGCTTTACAAAAATTGGTTGTTTATTTCTCCTTTATCCCTTGTGAAAATGAGAAAATGCAACCTTTTAGTGGAAAAAAATTGTGATATTAATTTTCTCCGCCTAATTCTAATAAATTCTGCAAAAGACCCGTGGAGTCTAAATGCTCACTATACCCCTATAAAAATTCCTTGAGGGGTGTAGTTTCCAAAATGGGGTAACTTGAGGGGCTTCCACTGTTTTGGTCCCTCCAGGGCGTTGCAAAGGCGGCATGGCACCGAAAAACAATCCAGCAAAATCCGTGCTCCAAAATCCAAATGGCGCTACTTCCCTTCTGAGCGCTGCCATGGGTCCAATCAGCAGTTTATTACCACATATGGGGTATTGCCGTAATCAGGAGAAAATGCTTTACATATGTTGTGGTTCTTTTTTCCTTTATTCCTTGTAAAAATTTAACATTTCTATGCTTTTTCAGAAAAAAAGTTGATTTTCATTTTCACTGCCTAATTCCACTAAATTCTGCAAAAAACCTGTGTGGTCAAAATGCTAACTATACCCCTAGATAAATTCCTTGAGAGGTGTAGTTTCCAAAATGGGGTCACTTTTGGGGGGTTTCCCCTGTTTTGGTCTCTCCAGGGCGTTGCAAACGCGACATGGCACCGAAAACCAATCCAGCAAAATCCGTGCTCCAAAATCCAAATGGCACTCCTTCCCTTCTGAGCCCTGCTGTGGGTCCAACCAGCACTTTATTACCACATATGGAATATTGCTGTAATCAGGAGACATTCTTTACAAATGTTGGGGTGATTTTCTTCATTATTCCTCGTAAATATTACAAATTTCTATATTTTTTCAGAAAAAAGTAGATTTTAATTTTTACAGACTAATTCCAATATATTTAGCGAAAAAACTTGTGTGGTCAAAATGCTAACTATACCCCTAGATAAATTCCTTGATAGGTGTAGTTTCCAAAATGGGGTCACTTTTGGAGGGTTTCCCCTTTTTTGGTCCCTCCAGGGTGTTGCAAACGCGACATAGAACCGAAAATCAATTCAGCAAAATCCATGCTCCAAAATCCAAATGGCGCTCCTTCCCTTCTGAGCCTTGCTGTGGGTCCAATCAGCAGTTTATTACCACATATGGGATATTGCCGTAATCGGGAGACAATGCTTTACAAATGTTGGGGTGCATTTTCTTTATTATCTCTTGTAAATATTAAAAATGTCTATGTTTTTTCAGAAAAAAGTCGATTTTCATTTTTACAGACTAATTCTGATAAATTTAGCGAAAAACCTGTGCGGTCAAAATGGTAACTATACACCTAGATAAATTCCTTGAGGGGTGTAGTTTCCAAAATGGGGTAACTTTTGGGGTGTTTCCACTGTTTTGGCACCACAAGACCTCTTCAAACCTGACAAGGTGCCTAAAATATATTCTAAAAAAAAAAGGAGGCCCAAAATCCACTAGGTGCTCCTTTGCTTCTGAGGCCTGTGTTTCAGTCCTTTATCACACTAGGGCCACATGTGGGATATTTCTAAATACTGCAGAATCTGGGCAATAAATATTGAGTTGCATTTCTCTGGTAAAACCTTCTGTGTTACAATTTTTTTTTTATTAGAAATGAATTTCGGCAAAAAAAATTACATTTGTAAATTTCACCTCTACATTGCTTTAATTCCTGTGAAACGCCTAAAGCGTTAAAACACTTTGTTGATGCTGATTCGAATACCTTGAGGGGTGCAGTTTTCAAAATGGGGTGACTTCTGGGGATTTTCTAATATATAAGGCCCTCAAAGCCACCTCAGAACTGAACTGGTCCCTGAAAAAATAGCCTTTTGAAATCTTCTTTAAAATATGAGAAATTGCTGCTAAAGTTCTAAGCCTTGTAACGTCCTAGAAAAATCAAAGGACGTTCAAAAAATGATGCCAAACTAAAGTAGACATATGGGGGGATGGTAATTAGTAACTATTTTGTGTGGTATTACTATCTGTTTTACAAGCAGATACGTTTAAATTTATAAAAATGCAAATTTTTGCAAATTTTTTCTAAATTGTGGTGTTTTTCAGAAATAAATACCAAAATTATCGACAACATTTTTTCACTAACATAAAGTACAACATGTCACGAGAAAACAATCTCAGAATCGCTTGTATAGGTAAAAGCATTCCAACGTTATTACCACATAAAGTAACACATGTCAGATTTTAAAAAATTGGCTGGGTCCTGAAGGCCAAAACAGGCTGGGTCCTGAAGGGGTTAAGCGGTTTTTCATTGACTCTATAGAAAAACCGCTCCAAAAACTATTGTAAAAAACAGCGCCAAAAACGTGAGTTTGATTAAAAAATGGCTGAAAATCAGGAGCTGTTTTCCCTCTGTTTCGTAAGCGTGTGAACATACCCTTAGCCATTTGGTGTGTCCTATAGCTTCTGCCATTTGGACAATCACACCCAAAATGGCAGCCGGACACTGCTTAGCAATTTGAAGACACCTTTTCCTGGCTTGTATGAGAGGGGGTGAGATTCCCTCCCACATTTACGGCAGCTGTGAGTCAGGTTGCTTTGCCTTATTCACCTTGCTGTAATTCTGGGAAGTGCTCCCTCTGGTGGCCAACATAGGAAAACATGTCAAATTATTATTTAATTTTTAATACTTTCCACCATGTGGAAGAAAAAAAATACAGCAAAAAACGTAAAAAATATAATAGAAATAAGTAACTTACTTTAAAAAAAAAAGGTTTCATTCGCGACACATTTCCATTAAGGGTTAACCTCTTCCCGACATCCGCCGTGTATATACAGTGCACATTGCATGGTGGAGTATGGAGCTCCATTGAACGAGCGTGTCGGCTGTATCTATCTCGAGCGCGATGCCGCTTGTTTAACGCCTTAAACGCCACGGTCATAGCGACCGCGGCATTTCAGAGGTTAGAAATAGGGGCGGCCCCCTGTAATGTGCATAATAATTAGGAACATCGTGTATGTAACCCGCAAGGTGAACGTTGAAAAAATGTAACCGCCAGAATCGCTGTTTTTTTGGTCACTTCATCTCCCACAAAAAATGTAATAAAAAGTGATCAAAAAGTCTCATGTACCCCAAGGTGGTACTAATAGAAACTACAAAATAAGCCCTCATACCGATCAATCGACGGAAAAAAAAGTTATGGATCTCTGAATATGGCGACAGATTTCATATTATATTTGTAACAATCAGTTTTTTCCTTGTAAAAGTAGTAAAACAAAAAAAACGATATAAATACTATAAAACTATATAAATTTGGTGTCGCCGTAATCGTATTTACTGGTAGAATAAAGTAAACATTCCGCTTTTACCGCACGGTGTATGCCGTAAAAATGAAACCCCCCAAAAGATTGAGGAATTGCTGTTATTTTCCTATTCCACCCCGCAAATGCCAGTGAAATGGTGGTGTGAAAATCAAGCACTTGTCCTGCAATATACAAGCCATTGTACGGATATATTGATGGGAAAATAAAAAAGTTATGGGTTATGAAAGGTGGGGAGGAAAAAACGAAATCTGAAAAATGGCTGCGGCGGGAAGGGGTTAAATACCATATCAACAATTCCCTAATATATATATTCGAGGTCCTTTCGTTAACCCCTTCCCGCCGCAGCCCTTTTTCAGATTTTCATTTTGTTTTTTTCCTCTCCACATTCCAGATGCCATAACGCCTTTATTTATCCATCGATATAGTACTATGAGGGCTTGATTTTTGCGGGACGAGTTGTAGTTTTTTGTAGCACCATTTATTTTACCATATAATGTACTAGGAAACGGGAAAAAAATGATTTGTGGGGTAGAAAATGAAAAAAACAGCGATTCCTCCATGGTTTTTTGCACGCCGTTTTTACGGAATTCACTGTGCAATTAAAGCAACATGATAACTTTATTCTGTGGGTCAATACGACTACAGCGATACCAAATATATATAGTTTTTTCTATATTTTACTACTTTTACAAGTAAAAACCTAAGTGTAAAAAAGAGAATTTATTTTGCGTCGCCAAATTCCGAGAGCCACAACTTTTTTATTTTAACGTCGATTAAGTGGTATGAGGGCTTATTTTTTGCGGGATAAGCTGTCGTTTTTAATAATACCATTCAGTGTGTAAATGATCACTTTTTATTTCATTTTTTGTGGGAGATTAGGGGACCAAAAAATAGAGATTCTGGCGTTTTACAATTATTTATTTTTACGGCGTTCACCATGCGGGTTAAATAGAGATATATTGTAATATTTCAGACCTTTACGGACGCGGCGATAACAATTATGTTTATTTATTTCTTTACTATGCTCTAGGGGAAAAATGGGAAAAGGTTTTTTTTTAACTTTTAATATATATATATTTTTTTTACATAAAAAAAAACTTTATTTAACTCGTTTTTACTTTTTTTTTTATTAGTGCCCCTAGGGGGCTTCAACCAGTGATCGCTAGATCACTTGCACGATATACTGCAATACTAATGTATTGCAGTACATCGTAATTCTGACAGTCAACTATTAAGCCCTGCCGGAGGCAGGTCTTAATAGGTGTACAAAGATGGCCAACCTGGGGGCCTTCATTAGGCCCCCAGGCAGCCGTAGCAACCATCGCCCGCCCATGATTGTGTTGCGGGGGCGCGATAAGCTGTTAGAGGGGGTCGCCCCCCTCTTTCTAACGATTTAAATGCTGCGGTCTCTGTTGAGCCCGCTCCATACTTCCCCTACCCGACTTTGGCGTATGGATACGTCAAATGTCGCGAAGGGGTTAATGCTCATCAGTGTTTGTAGTGCTAGAGCAGGTGCTTTCAGCAGAAAACTCCATTACATTCCGTTGTTGGTACGATTAAAGCCTAGTTTGGGCCTTTAGGCTCAGAGCCCATTTTTCAAATCTGACATATTACAATTTACGTGGTAATAACGTCGTAATGCTAAAACCTATCCAATCGATTCTGAGACTGTTTTCTCGTGACACATTGGGCTTCATGTTAGTGGTAAAATTTGGTCGATATATTCAGTGTTTATTTGTGAAAAATTGCAAAATTTAGAGAAAATGTAGAAAAAATAGAATTTTTCAGAATTGAAATGTATCTGCTTGTAAAACAGACGGTTATACCACCCAAAATAGTTACTAGTTCACATTTCCCATATGTCTACTTTAGATTGGCATTGTTTTTGAACATTCTTTTATTTTTCTTGGACGTTACAAGGTTTAGAACATAAACAGCAATTTCTCATATTTTTAAGAAAATTTCACAAGCCTTTTTTTTAAGGTACCTGCTCAGTTCCGAAGTGGCTTTGAGGGGCTTATATATTAGAAACCCCCATAAAACACCCCATTTTACAAACTAGACCCCTCTTTGTATTCAAAACAGCATTTAGAAGTTTTTTTTAACCCTTTATGCATTTCACAGGAATTAAATCATAGTGGATGTGAAATTTGCAAATTTCATTTTTCTTGCTGAATTTCAATTTTATTAAAAAAAAATTCTGTAACACAGAAGGTTTTACCAGAGAAACACTAATAAATATGTATTGTCCAGATTCTGCAGTTTTTAGAAATGTCCCACATGTGGCTCTAGTGCGCTCGTGGACTAAAACACAAGCCCCAGAAGCAAAGAAGCACCTAGTGCATTTTGGGGCCTCTTTTTTTATTAGAATATATTTTAGGCAGCATGCCAGGTTTGAAGAGGTGTTGAGGTGCCAAAACAGTAGGAATTTCTCAAAAGTGACCCCATTTTGGAAACTACACCCCTCAAGGAATTAATTTATGGTTGTTGTTCCGATTTTGATCCCACAGTTTTTACACAGCACGAATTGGGCTGTGAAATTTTAAAAATTAAATTTTTTCCAATAAAATGGCATTTTTCATCAACATTTCTTATTTTCACAGGGAAGAAAATACCCCATTTTGTTGCCCAATTTCTCCTGAGTGCAGCAATACCCCATTTGTGGCGATAAACTTCCGTTTGGGCCCATGGGAGGCCTCAGAAGGGAAGGAGTGCTGTGTGTTCTTTGGAGTGCAGATTTTGCTGGATTGGTTTTCGGTGCCATGTCACATTTGCAGAGCCCCAGAGGTATCAAAGCAATGGAAACCCACCAGAAGTGACCCCATTTTGGAAACTACACCCCTCAAGGAATTCATTTATGAGTGTTGTGACAATTTAGACCACACCATTTTTTCACAGAATTTATTTGAATTGGGCTGTGAATTAACAAAAATGTAATTTTTTCCAATGATGTGTCGTTTCGGCTAAAAATTTTACATTTTCACAAGGAATAAAATACCCCATTTTGTTGCCCAATTTGTCCTGAGTGCGGCAATATCCCAGTTGTGGTGATAAACTGCCGTTTGGCCCATGAGGGGGCTCAGAAGGAAAGGACCACCATTTGGCCTACTGGGGATTTTCTGGTGCTAAGTGATGTATGCAGAAGCCCCTGAGGTACCAGTACAGTTGAAACCCACAAGAAGTGACCCCGTTTTAAAAACTACACCCCTTAAGGCATTCATCTAGAGGTGTAGTGAGCATTTTGGCCGGAAACCTACACCCCATAAACTGTAATGTGGGTTCTCCCGGGTATGGCAATACCCTCAATGTGGCTGTTATAAGCTGCCTGGGCACACAGCAGGGCTCATCGGGGAAAGACGAGGGGGGATAAGCTGTGCGGAGGGCATCAGGGTAAGTAAAACTGGGGTAGATTAAAAATCAAGGGATGTATGATACATTTTAAAACACTTTCATACAGAGCCCTGGTTTTTCGGAACACGCGTCACATTGATATATTGTGTCCTTTCTTATCCCCCTCTTATAGCAGACTTTGTACCTCTTGACTTTTTCCTTTCTTGCCAGTTTGGGGAACTTCTCCTGGAAAGTGTTGCCCTGGTACGATGCGTGTGGCCTCGCTTCCAGAAGTACTGGGTATCCCCCTTCTTGGTCCCTAAAGATTAGTTTCTTGATAACCACCTCTTGAAATTCCAGGAAATTTCCCGTCTGGCCTGCACATCGACGTAGCACGTAACGCATTGTACAATGCCATCTGTATGATGTGCACAAACAGCTTCTTATACCACACCGTATGGCGCTGTAGGGCTTCAGGACTTGATCTGACAAGTCCACCCCTCCCAAGTACCTATTATAGTCCAGGATGTAGTCTGGTTTGGGGGTCTCTGTACTGGTACCTCGTACAGGTACATGGGTACTGGTGTGACATCTCTCTTGTCCTTGTACTTGACACACAATATGTTGCTGCTAGATTGTGCCCTGCTCTCACCCCTTCTGAGTGTTTGCCCAAGCAGTGTCTTAGGGAGGCCTCTCAGATTTCTTCTAGCGGTGCCGCATGACTTCTGGAAGCGAGGCACTTGAAGAGTGGGACGCTGTTATAAAAATTATCCAGGTAGAGGCGGTAACCCTGGTCCAGCAGTGAGTGCACCAAATCCCACACAATTTTTGTATTAACTCCAAGTAAGGGGGGGGGGCATTCTGGGGGCTGAATACTGGTGTCCTTCCCTTCATATATCCTAAATTTGTAGGTATACCCTGATGCACTCCCGCAGCTTATACATCTTCACGCCATACCTTGCCCTCTTACTCGGCAGGTACTGGCGGAATTGAACCCTCCCTTTAAAATGTACCAAGGACTTATCAATAGAAATACACTTCTCGGGGGTGAATGCTTGGGTAAACCGGGCACTGAAATGGTCTAATAGGGGTCTCAGTTTATACAAACGGTCAAAACTGGGGCCATCTCGGGGTGGGCACGGCTCATTATCAGTATAATGTAAGAAGCAAAGTATTGCCTAATTTATTTATTTTTTGGGGTTCCAGTTCAGTTCTGAAGTTGCTTTGAGGGGCCCATATATTAGAAATCCCTATCAAACACCCCATTTTAGAAACTAGACCCCTCAAAGTATTCACAACAGCATATAGAAAGTTTATTAACCCTTTAGGTGTTTCACAGGAATTTAGAGCAAAGTAGAGGTGAAATTTACATATTTATTTATTTTTGTCAGAAAATCCTTTTTATTCCATTTTTTTTATAACACAGAAGGTTTTATCAGTGAAACGCAACTCAATACTTATTGCCCAGATTCTGCAGTTTAGAGAAATATCCCACATGTGGCCCTCGTGCGGTAATGGACTGAAGCATCGGCCTCAGAAGCAAGGGACCACCTAGAGGATTTTGAGGCCTCCTTTATATTAGGCACCATGTCCGGTTTGAAGAGGACTTGTGGTGCCAAAACAGTGGAAACCCCCCAAAAAGTGACCCCATTTTTGAAACTAGACCCCTTGAGGAATTCATTGTAGTCTTCATGGGGTGCATGCGGCTTTTTGATCAGTTTTTATTCTATTTTTAGGTGGCGTGGTGACTAAAAAACTGCAATTCTACTATTGTTTTTGTATTCTATTTTTTTTACAGCGTTCACCGTGCGCTATAAATGACATATTCACTTTATTCTGCGGGGCGATACGATTACAGCGATACCAGATGTTTATAGTTTTTTGATGTCTTATGGCGTTTGCACAATAAAATACTTTTTATAAAAAATCACTCACTTTTTGTGTTACCTTATTCTAAGAGCCAGAACGTTTTTATTTTTCCATCAATAAAGCCGTGCGAGGACTTATTTTCTGCGTAACGAACTGTAGTTTCGATCAGGACCATTTTTAGGTACATGCGACTTTTTGAACTAATTTTATTCCATTTTTTGGGAGGTGAAGTGACCAAACAATTGTGATTCTGGTACGGTTTATTATTATTTTCTTTTATGGCGTTCACCGTGCGGGATAAATAACGAAATAATTTTGTAGTTCAGGCCGTTACAGACGCGGCGATACCAATTATGTATAGTTTATTTGTTTATTTTAATAATAAAGGACTGATAAGAGAAAAGGGGGGATTTTTACTTTTATTACTCTTAAAACTTTTATTTTCTTATTTTTACACAACTTTTTTTTTACTTTTTTTAACTTTGTCCCACTAGGGGACTTGGGGGCAGGAGGCCCTGATCGCTATTCTAATACACTGCATTACATGTGTAGTGCAGTGTATTAGAGCTGTCAGCTACTCACTATGTCAGGACCTACTAGGCTTCCGTCGATGGCGTAGCCGGAGTCCATTGTTAGGACTCTTGTTGCCATAGCCACCATCGCTGGCCGCTATCATGTAGCGGGCCGTCGATGGCGGTTTAACCCCTAAGAAGCCGCGATCGCTATTGAACGCGGCTTCTGAGGGGTCAATCTGCGGGGACCACCGCGATTGGTCCCTGCACACTGAGCTGTGATAGCCTGCTGTCGGAAACAGCAGCTATCACAGATCATGAACGCGCCGCTCGAACGGCACCGTGTTTCATCCATGACATACTATTATGTCATGGAGCGGGAACGATGCACTTACCATGACATAATAGTACGTCCTGGAGCGTTAAGGGGTTAAGGTGAATTTGATGACCTTGCTGCTGCACGCCTCTTTTATTTGAGATGTCCCCTATTATAAAACAAAGCATTCCATTAGGCGGTGTGTCGGACCCTTATTCAGCTGACTGATGTCTCTGATTTGATTCTCAGTTAAACGGCTACAATATTTTTATTTGTTGGTCTTTGACGTTTTCTATTATTAATGCTTTTGCTTTTTCAGCATTTTTAGGCTTATATCTTGAAGAAAAAACTAATTTTTTCTAGCAATAAAGTGTTACCCTAAATTAGACTTTTTATTTGTGACCGTCATTGTCTACCGTAAATGTAATTGTGTCAATGGCAATGATTGGGGTGGGGGGGGGGGGGCTGATATGTGTAATTATCTATTTGTTTACCTTTTTATTTTAATGGCCTTTCCCTCAATGTAAGAAAAGACATTTGGGGAATTTTTATTACATTTTATTTTTATTACACTATACTTTTCCTCTGTAACTGGTGGTGCACAGAAGGGGAGATCAGCCGTGTTACACTGACTATGGTCACTGATAGGGCTGTGCTGGGTCTAGCTATACCCTGCAGCAGGCTCCTACTACCCGCATCTCCGCAATCATGTGACCAGTCACATGACCACCGGGACCAATAGCGGAAGCAGCCTCTATTCTATAAATGTGTACATGAGTACAGAAAAGACAGAAGTGGTGAAAACCACCGGGATCTTCTCTCCGGGGTCCCTGGCAGTCTTTGACGGACGGGCACCCAAAATTCAGCTGCCCAATTGCTTGTGTAGGAAGCTTAAACCTGCACCGTGTGTGTATATATAATATATGTGTGTACGTGTGTGTGTGTGTGTGTGTGTGTGTGTGTGTGTATATGTATATGTGTGTATATATATATATATATATATATAATCCCCCAAAAAGAAGAGGCAGCACTCCAAGAAAATTGGTGAGAAAAGGTGGTGTGTTTATTCACCCCAGGCAGGCAATGTTTCGATCCGTCGCTATGGGATCTTTGTCAAGCAATGACCAACAATCTTAACGGTATATATAAACCAGTGTGGTAATACAATCAGTGATTTAACCTGAGTTAACAAGTAGGAACAGGTGATACATTAGTGGTTACCGTGGTTACAACATAACAACCTCCGGGTATGTTCACACGCAGTGTTTTCAGATGTAATTCGGGCGTTTTATGCCTCGCATTACGCCTGAAAAAACGCCCCTAATACGCCTACAATCATCTGCCCATTGCTTTCAATGGGTTTTTGGTCACTGCGTGTGAACATACCCTCAGTGAGCATGAGGCATCTGCGCAGAGAGCCCTCTGTTATAGCAGTGTGTATAGCAGTACAGTGTATACAGTTTTTAACCCCTTCAAGACCGAGCTCATTTTGGCCTTCAGGACCAGCCCCATTTTTTCAAATCTGACGTGTCACTTTATGTGGTAATAACTCTGGAATGCTTTTGCCTATCCAAGCGATTCTGAGATTGTTTTCTCGTGACATATTGTACTTTATATTAGTGGAAAAATTTGGTCAATAAATTCATTGCTTATTTGTGAAAAACACCAAAATTTAGAGAAAATTTGCAAAAATTATGATTTTTCTAATTTTAAATGTATCTGCTTGTAAAACAGATAGTAATACCGCACAAAATAATTACTATTTCACATATTCCATATGTCTACTTTATATTTGCATCGTTTTTTGTACATTATTTTGTTTTTCTAGGACGTTACAAGGCTTAGAACTTTAGCAGCAATTTCTCACATTTTCAAGAAAATTTCAAAAGGCTATTTTTCAAGGACCAGTTCAGTTCTGAAGTGGCTTTGAGGGCCTTTTGTATTAGATAGACCCAATAAATCACCCCATATTAAAAACTGCACCCCTCAAAGTGTTCAAAACAGCATTCAGAAAGTTTCTTAACCCTTTAGGCGTTTCGCAGGAATTAAAGCAATGTAGAGGGGAAATTGACAAATTTTATTTTTTTTGCTGCAATTCATTTGTAATACATTTTTTTCTGTAACACAGAAGGTTTTACCAGAGAAACGCAACACAATATTTATTGCCCAGATTCTGCAGTTTTTAGAAATATCCCACATGTGGCCCTAGTGTGGTAATGGACTGAAGCACTGGCCTCAGAAGCAAAGGAGCACCTAGAGGATTTTGGGGCCTCCTTTTTATTAGAATATATTTTAGGCACAATGTCGGGTTTGAAGGGCTCTTGCGGTGCCAAAACAGTGGAAATCCACCAAAAGTAACCCCATTTGGGAAACTACACCCCTTGAGGAAATTATCTAGGGGTATAGTGAGCATTTTGAACCCGCAGGTTTTTTGCAGAAATTATTGAAAGTGGGCCATGAAAATGAAAATCGACATTCTTTCAAAGAAAATGTAGGTTTAGCTAATTTTTTCTAATTTCCACAAGGACTAAATAAGAAAAAGCACAGCAACATTTGTAAAGCAGTTTCTCCCGAGTAAAACAATACCCCACATGTGGTAATAAACGGCTGTTTGGAGACACGGCAGGGCTTAGAAGATAAAGAGCGCCATTTGGCTTTTGGAGCTCAAATTTAGCAGGAAAGGTTTGCAGAGGCCAGGTCAGATTGGCAAAGCCCCTGAGGGGACCAAAACAGTGAAAACACCAAAAAAGTGACTCCATTGAGAAAACTACACCCCTTGAGGAATCCATCTAGGGGTGTAGTGAGCATTTTGACCCCACAGGTGTTTCATAGATTTTATTAGAATTGGGCAGTGAAAATAAAAAAAATCCTTTTTCTTAAATAAGACGTAGCTTTAGTTCCAAATTGTTCATTTTCTCAACAAATAAAAAAAAAGAAAAGTACCCCAACATTTGTAAAGCAGCTTCTCTGGAGTACGGCAATACCCCACACGTGGTCATAAACTGCTGTTTGGGCACATTTGCAATGTCCCTGTGGGACCAAAACAGTGGAAACCTCCCAGAAGTGACCCCATTGTGGAAACAACACCCTCAAGGTATTCACCTAGGGGTGTAGTAAGCATGTTAACCCCACAGGTGTTGTGCAGAAATTCGTGTGCACTCGATGTGGGATAGTGAAAATGGGAATTTTTCCTTAGATACGCCAATATGTGGTGCCCAGCTTGTGCCACCATAACAAGACAGCTCTATAATTATGCTGTGTTTCCCGGTTTTAGAAACGCCCTACATGTGGCCCTAATCTTTTGCCTGGACATTCGACAGGGCTCAGGAGTGAAAGCGTACCATGTAAAATTGAGGCCTAATTTGGCAACATATAAAGTATTGGTTCAAAATTGCAGAGGCTTTGATGTGAAATAATAAAAGAAACCCCTGACTAGTGACCCCATTTTGGAAACTGCACCCCTCAAGGCATTTATTAAGGGGCGTAGTGAGCATTTTCACCCCACGTGTCTTTTCCATAAATGATTGCGCTGCGGAAGGTGCAAATTAAATTTTTTCCCTAGATATGCCAATTCCATGGCAAATATGTCGTGCCCAGCTTGTGCCACTGGGGACACACACCCAAAAATTGTTAAAAGGGTTCACCCGGTTACGGCGATGCCATATATGTGGAAGTAAACAGCTGTTTGGGCACACTGTAGGGCTCAGGTGGGTGGGAGCGCCATTTGGCTTTTGGAGCGTGGATTTTGCTTGGTAATAGTTTGTTTGGAGTTTTACTTGTGTTTCCGTTTATAATCTGGGGCATATGTGAGCTGGGCAGAGTATATCAGGGGCATAGTCAGGTAGTATAATAATAAGGTAAAAAAAATAATTTTGCCGGGAAAGTGTTGTCCTGGTATAATACGGGCGCCCTCGCTTCCAGCGGATATGTTTGGGCCCTCCCCTTCCTGATTCCCTAATTTTAGTGCCTTGATACATCGCCTTTTGAAACAGAAGAAATGTTCCCCTCGGGCTGCACAACTGGATATTTTTCTTTCCTGACTTATTGGAGCCTTAAATTATTTAATTTTTTCATAGACGTAGTGGTATGAGGGCTTTTTTTTTTTTGCGGAACGAGCTGTAGTTGTTATTGGTACCATATTGGGGTACATGAAACTTATTGGTCACTTGTTATCCTTTTTTTGGGAGGCAACGTGACAAAAAAAACAGCAATTCTGGCATAGTTTTTTAGTTTTTTTTTATACAGTGTTCAACATGCGTTATAAACTACATGTTACCTTTATTCTGCGGGTCAGTATGATTCCGGCGATCAGGGGCGTAGCTAGAGGCTCATGGGCCCCGATGCAAACATTCTTACTGGGCCCCCCCCCCCCGCAAACTTCTCATGGCCGACGGTCCGCTGTCAGCTGCATCGCTGGGTCTCCTAAGTGACCCAACAATGCAGCACTAGCAGCCGGGGGCGTCACTAAGGCTGGGTTCACACACACTATTTACGGACGTAATTCGGGCGTTTTAGCATTGAATTACGTCCGAAAATGCGGCTCAAAAGCGTCGGCAAACATCTGCCCATTCATTTGAATGGGTCTTACGATGTTCTGTGCCGACGGTCATTTTTTTTTTACGCGTCGCTGTCAAAAGGCGGCGCGTAAAAAAGTGCCTGTCACTTCTTCAGACGTAAATGGAGCCGTTTTCCATGGACTCCATGGAAAACCAGCTTCAGTTACTTCCATAATGGACGCAGCGAAAGACGCCTGCACATGCCATTATGGCTGAAATTACGGTGCTGTTTTCTCCTGAAAACAGCACAGTAATTTCAGCCGTAACGGACGCTGCCGTGTGAACATACCCTCAGGGATTAAAATGTCCGGGAAATAGCCCCAATACATATGTGTCCGCCCCAAAAAAAAGTGTGTATATGAGACAGCATAGCATATCTATAGCACTACGACCCTATAAACTATGGATAGGATTAGATACAGTGGCTGAGCAGACAGTATCACACATGATAGGATTAGATACAGTGGCTCAGAAGGCAGTATCACACATGATAGGATTAGATACACAGCTCAACAGACAGTATCACACATGATAGGATTAGATACAGTGGCCCAGCAGACAGTATCACACATGATAGGATTAGATACAGTGGCTCAGCAGACAGTATCACACATGATAGGTTTAGATACAGTGGCTCAGCAGACAGTATCACACATGATAGGATTAGATACAGTGGCTCAGCAGACAGTACCACACATGATAGGATTAGATACAGTGGCTCAGCAGACAGTATCACACATGATAGGATTAGATACAGTGGCTCAGAAGACAGTATCACACATGATCGGATTAGATATAGGGCCCAGCAGACAGTATCATACATGATTGGATTAGATACACAGCTCAGCATACTGTATCACACATGATAGGATTAGATACAGGGCCCAGCTCGCTGACATTGCGGCTCCAGCGCTGGACCCAGGATAGGTAAGAATAATAATTTTGCTTCTTTATGTGTTACTGATTATTTTTGTGTTTGTTTTTTTTACAGGTTCGGTTGTTGGACTTCGGATTCGAGGACTTCAATGACGGCGTTTTTTTTATTCTCAATAAAATGGTTAATGAGGGTTGTTTTTTTATTTCAATAAAATATTTTTTCTATGTGCTTGTATCTTTTTAAACTTTATTATCACCGCCTTAGTAATGGCCGCTGGCTGATTGACAACCTCCATTACTAAGGCGGGGCTTAATGTTAGCCGGTGCAGAGGCTACACTAACCCCCATTATTACCCCGGTACCCACCGCCACCAGGGGTACTGGGAAGAGCCGGGTACAAACCAGTACCCGACCATCTGTAGTGACGGGCAGGCACCAGGGCGGCCGTAGGCTGGTAGATTAGGCTGGGGAAGGCCAAAAACAGTGGCCCTTCCCACCCTGGTAATGCTGCTTGCTGCTGCTGTGTTGTATCTGGCTGGTTATGAAAATGGGGGGGGGACCCGACATCGTTCTTTCCAATTATTTTTTATTTTATTTTTTTTTAAATGACGTGGGGTCCCCCCCATTTTCATAACCAGCCAGATACAATAAAGCAGCAGCAGGCAGCATTACCAGGATGGGAAGGGCCACTGTTTTTGGCCTTTCCCCTCCTGATAATACGAGCCTGCGGCCGCCCCAGTGGCCGACCATCACTACAGATGGTCAGGTACTGGATCGTACCCGGCTCTTCCCAGCACCCCTGGTGGCGGTGGGTACCGGGGTAATAAAGGGGGTTAGTGTTAGACTCTGCATCCGCTAACACTAAGCCCCGCCTTAGCTATGGATGCTGTCAATCAGCCGGCGGCCATTACTAAGGCGGTAGTAATATAGTTTAAAAAAAAAACACAAAGACACAGAAAAAATATTTTATTGAAATTAAAAAAAAACACACAACCCTCATTAACCATTTTATTAATAAAAAAAAAAGCTGTCATCGAAGTAGTCCTGGAATCCGCCGTAGTCCAACGACCGAACCTGTAAGAAAACACACAAAAAATGATTAGTAACACATGTGTTAGGGTATGTGCACACACACTAATTACGTCCGTAATTGACGGACGTATTTCGGCCGCAAGTCCCGAACCGAACACAGTGCAGGGAGCCGGGCTCCTAGCATCATACTTATGTACGATGCTAGGAGTCCCTGCCTCTCCGTGGAACTACTGTCCCGTACTGAAAACATGTTTACAGTATGGGACAGTTGTCCTGCAGCGAGGCAGGGACTCCTAGCATCGTACATAAGTATGATGCTAGGAGCCCGGCTCCCTGCACTGTGTTCGGTCCGGTACTTGCGGCCGAAATACGTCCGTCAATTACGGACGTAATTAGTGTCTGTGCACATACCCTAAGGCTTAGATACAGTGCCCATGTGTGATACTGTCTGTGGGACCCTGTATCTAAGCCTACCACAAGGTAGGCTTAGATACAGGGTCCAGCAGACAGTAATCTTATACAGTGTAAGATTACTGTGTGCTGGGGCCCTGTATCTAAACCTACAGTGTGGTAGGCTTAGATACAGGGCCCAGCAGACAGGATCACGCATGGGCCATGTATCTAAGCCTACCATGTGATTGGCTTAGATACAGGGCCCAGGAGACAGGATCACACAATCTGTGATCCTGTCTCATGGGCCCCCTAAGCCTGATACATCGTAGGCTTAGGGGTTGTGCAATCCCTAAACATTGATGGCCTATCCACAGGATAGGCCATCAATAGCTGATGTGTCGCCCGGGACCCGCAAATCAGCTGTTTTGAAGGGGCCGCAGCACGCGTACGAGAGCTGCTTCCCCTTCATTTCACTACTCGCTCACACTGTGAATCGCCGACACCGATTCACAGTGTGACCGGAATGAAGTGACAGGAATGAAGGGGAGCAGCTCTCGTACGAGTGCTGCGGCCCCTTCAAAACAGCTGGTTGGCGGGTCCCAGGAGTCGGACCCCGCCAGTCAGGGTAACCTTACCTTCCTCTTCGGCCGCGGCGGGAGTTCTGTAGTCTCGATGCTGTGCGCGGCGGCATAGCGCTGTGACGTCATGCGCTGCGCACAGCGCCTGACGTCAGGACCTCCGCTGCCATCCGGAACCAGGAAGGTAAGTAAAGTATGTTACTATAGTAACAGGGGCCCGCGGCCCGAGTTACTATAGTAACTTTTTATTGATGTGGTGCGGGGGGCCGTGGGCCCCCCTGGCTTCGGGGCCCGGTCGCAATTGCGACCGCTGCGACCCCTATAGCTACGCCAGTGCCGGCGATACCTAATTTATAGAACTTTTTTATAACTTTTTGCACAATAAAATTACTTTTGGAAAGAGAATGTATTTTTTTCTGTCGCCATGTTGTGAGAGACATAACTTTAATTTTTTTGTATTTTTTTCTGCCATTATTTTTTAGTTGTTTTTTTACGGCATTCACTGCGCTGGATAAATAACATAATATATTTATAGTTTAGGTCATTACGGTCGCAGCGATACCAAATATGTATGGTTTATTTATTTTTTTCAATAATAAATGACTTGATAAGGGAAAAAGGGGGAGATTGTGTTTTATTTTATTACTTGAAACTTTTATTGTATTTTTTACAACTTTTATTTTTACTTTTTTTTGTTACACTTTTCTTTAGTCCCACTAGGGGACTTGAAGGTCCAACTGTTTGTTTGATGTTCTAATACATTGCACTACCTATGTAGTGCAATGTATTGGAACTGTCAGTTGTTCACTGACAGCAAGCCAATCAGGCTCCGCCTCTGGGCGGGGCCTAATCAGCTTCCGTAATGGTAGACAGGAGGCCATTGTTACGGCTCCTGTTGCCATAGTAGCAGTCGCCAGCCTTGCGATCGCATGGCAAGGCTGCCGATTTGTTACAAATCCCTAGGATGCAACGATCACAATGGATTGCTGCATCGAAGGGGTTAATGCCAGGAATCGGAGCTATCTCTAAGGGTCTAAGAGTATTCAGCCTGAATATCCATTCGAGTTCCCTTTTTTTTTTAAAAAAAAGCCACTTTGTCACCACCTCAACCTAGGGGTGGGATGTGGTCAATTATCCTGAATTTTAACTGTTTCTCCGTATGGTTCATTTCAGCGAAGTGCTTGGAAACAGGTAAGTCTAACTGTCACGAAGGGTTTGTGAACCCACTCGGCCGTACCGCCTTGGCAGTAAGGCAGCTGGCCAACAGAGAGCAGGTGAGAGTCTATAGGTCTATAGGTACCTGTGGCAGCTCAAACAGCAGCAGGGCAGGCTTGGCTGGGACTTAGGTAGCAGGCAGACGTCAGGCAAGGTGGAGCAGGTCAGACGTGGATGTAGCGCAGCACGACTTTGGCACGGCTCGGTGCTAAACCAGGAATGTATGGATTGCTAGGTACAGGAACTGGAAACAAGTATAGATACAGGGACTGTTTAAGAGCGGGCACGAGCGTGCGCGCGCACCCTACGGGGTTCGGCAGATGTGAGTGGATGCGAGCACTGGCGTCTCCTGAGGAGGCTGGGGCCAGCACTTGCCGACTCGTGGCTGCGGCTGTCAAGGGGATGTTGGAGCTGACAGCCCACAGCCACGGACATAACAGTATCCCCCCTCTTATTGGGACCAGAGCGAGAGAGAAACTTCAGAAGAGTAGGGGCATTGAGGTTCTCCTCTGGCTCCCAGGACCTCTCTTCAGGACCAAACCCCCTCCAATCCACCAAATAAAAAGGGGAGTCTTGGAATAGCGGTTCAGGATCACAGGTTTCAGGAGGGAGATATGGAAGGAGTTGGGAATCCTGAGGGTAGGAGGCAGCCGGAGCTTGTAGGCGACAGGATTGATCTGCTGCAGAACCTCGAATGGTCCGAGGAACCTGGGGCAAATTTACATGACGGCACCCTCAGTCGGATATTCCTGGATGACAGCCAGACCTTAGTGCCAGGAAGAAACCGAGGAGGCTCTCTTCGCCTTGTGTCAGCCTTCTGTTTCATGCGGTTCCACTGCCATTAGGATGGAGGATCGAGTCTGCTGCCAGATCTTCAAAAAGTCTCTAAACGTGGAATCAGCTGCAGGTACCTTGGAAGTATCAGGCACCGAGAGAGGAAATCGTGGGTGTTGGTCGTAGACAATGCAGAACGGTGTATTCCTAGTAGACTCGCTGGTGTGGTTATTGTAGGAGAACTCCGCCCACGGGAGCAGCTGCACCCAGTCATCATGCTACTTGGAGATGAAGTGGTGTATGTAGTTCTCCAAAATCTGGTTGATCCTCTCGACCTGACAATTAGACTGAGGATGGTAGGCAGAAGAAAAGTCCAACTTCACGCCAAGAAGTCCGCAGAGGGCTCTCCAGAACCTCGAGATGAACTGAACCCCCCGATCAGACACAATATGCTGCGGCAAGCCGTGCAGGCGGAAGATGTGTTGGATAAATAACTTGGCCAACTGAGGAGCAGAAGGAAGACCGGTAAGAGGAACGAAGTGGGCCATCTTCGAAAATCGGTCCACCACCAGCAGAGAGAGGCAGGTCCGTGATAAAGTCCATCGCTATATGCTGCCAGGGAGCATTGGGCACGGGCAATGGCTGGAGCAGGCCAGCAGCTCTGGAGTGGGTGGCCTTGTTGGCTGCACATACAGCACAGGAAGAAACGAAGTCCACAATATCCTTGGGCAGAGTGGACCACCAGAAATGACGAGCAATCAAATCCCGGGTCTTACGTAACCCCGCGTGACCTGCCAGTCTAGAGTGACCCCAGCGGAGGATTCTTCCACGATTAGCCAGGTGCACAAAAGTCCTCCTAGGAGGAATGTCCCCAATTTGCAGGGGGTTGACCGAGACAATGCAAGATGGATCGATAATGTTCTGTGGACTCTCAATGGTGTCTTCTGTCTCGAAAGACCTGGACAAGGCATCGGCCATCACATTATTGTCGGCCGGGCGATAATGAAGCTCAAACTGGAACCTTGCAAAGAACAGTGACCACCTGGCCTGACGAGGGTTCAACCGTTGGGCCGTCTGGAGGTAGGTCAGATTCTTGTGGTCCGTAAAAATCAAGATTGGATGAGCTGTGCCCTCTAGTAGATGTCTCCACTCCTCCAGGGCCAAATTGATGCGAGTAGTTGCGTTCTGCGGAAGAGAAGAGCTTGGAAAAGTAACCACATACCATTTACTTGCCCTTGGGACCTCTCTGGAACAGGAGTGCACCAGCGCCTCTGCAATATGAGCAGTGTCTGAAACCATTCCCCCTGTCTCTTTTTAATCTTTGGGATAAAAGTCTTCGCTTGTTGTTTGCGAATTAAGGCCGTCATCATTTTATTCCCCTTGTCACCATGAGCATATTGCTTATATTTTGAAATTTGGATGAGGTGGGCGGATTTAACATTAAGAATGTCTTTCACCTTATCTCTAAGACTAGTCAATTCCGCTAATGAAGAGATGGCTACTGTCTTCTTGTGTACTCCCTCCAAAAGGGCAATCTGAGAAAATAAAGAATTTAGTACAGCATTGGTCTTTTTCTTTACATGCGTTCCCAGGGAAATAAGCTCACCTCTGATCACCGATTTATGAGCCTCCCACACAATCGGATTCGAAATAGAATCTGAAACATTATGAGTGAAATATTGAGATAAATGGTTCTCAATAATCTGGGCATTAGTCTTATCCACTCTAAGAGTGTCATTAAGTCTCCAACACCAATCTCCCTTAGGAATACCTACTAAACTTATAGACACTAAAATCGGGGCAAGGTCTCATAATAAAATATGGCCTATATCCGCAGAACGGACTAGTGAAGTATACTGCTGCGAAAGAAAAATATAATCTAATCTGTGATATGTATTGTGGGTGGGTGAGAAATAAGAATAATCCTTATCTAACGGATGCAGCAGTCTCCAGACATCTGTCAAGTGCAGGGAATTCAAAGCCTTGTTCAAGTGTGCTAGCGTCTTATACAAGGCATGCTGTGATCCCGTGGTGTCTAAAATCAGATTAAGGGGTAAATTCAGGTCTCCCCCACCACCAAAATCCCTTCAGAAAAATCACGTAACATGTTCAGAGTCCGAATAAGCCAACATTAGGAGAATATAGATTAGCGAAGGTATACATCACTGTATTTTAACGATATATATTGTGCTCCCACAAATATGAACATTTGAAAATTCACTGAAGTGATAAATGAGTAAAATGTATAATTGCGGACTTGGCGGATCAGATAACACAATGGCCTTCAGTCACGTTCCGTAGAGGTAAAAACATCAGGGATAGGGTGATGCAGAGTTGTTTTGATCCAATAATCCAAAAGGGTACTTGGTTAGACAGGCAGATACCGGGTACAGACAGATGTGGTAGTTGTAGAGCCTGTGATTTCATTCAAAGTGGAAAAAAATTCAAAAGTGTTACCACCAAGGTTGAGTATGATATCCGAGATTTTGTGAACTGCAAAACGGCTGGAGTTGTCTATTTAATCACATGTCCATGACCACTGAATTACGTGGGCAAGACAATACGGCAGTTTCGGCGCCGGATTAGGGAACATGTTGGAGATGTCACAAATGAAAGAGATACTTCCATATCAAAACATGTGCATGCAAAACATCAAGGCAGGGCAGAATGATTAAAATTTCAGGCAATTGAATTGGTACGTCCTCCTAAACGGGGAGGGGATTGGGATAACCTCATTCTGCGTAAAGAGGCCCAATGGATCTACAGACTGGCTTGCGTACATCCTGAAGGTTTAAACGAGCAAACAAATTATACCTGTTTTATTTAATACACAATCCATATCAAGTCATAGGGCTTTTTTGGTCCTCTGGGTGGGGGTATGGTAATGCATTCCTAGTCCCAGTGTAGTCACTTGAAATATATCAATCAATAAGTAGCAGGTATGGCAATTGAGTCCAGGAGTGTGTCAAATGTTTTAAGTGAGGTTTACAATTACGTCGTTCTTCTATCCATATATTATGTATTTTCAGGGTAGGTGCTCCTATCGTGGTAGTCCAATTGTGGCCCTGAGCTGATCCGCAACATATATCCAACCTTATAGTGTTATACTCCATCCTTGAATAGCATGAGGCTTTGTGTAGTAAATAGATACTTCTACAGCCTCCCATTGAGTCCGCATGCTCTGTGTTGTTTACATTGTTACTTCCGGGTATGTCAGCTGACAGCCGGGAGTCACATGGTTGAGCATCATGGATGTGCTGGGCGAGTGTGATTGGCTGTTTGATGTATGCTGCTGGAGCCAGGCGGCGGAGCATTCAGTTCATAGTGACTCAAAGTCCCAGAGTGAAGCATGCCGCTGACATCTATGCGTGCATGCTTCCGTGTTGTGCAGTAGAATATCTGCAGCTGAAGATATATCGCTGGCATCCTGGCCAGACTGACAGACCCCTGATGATAAGTATAGAAACGCGTAGGGTCGGGTGAAGTGAGGGAATTTTGCGTAGGGGGCAGTGGCATTGTTGTGCATCTGTACATTGGGAGAATCTGGTGCGGTTAACGCAGGCTCCTGTGTGAACGAGGGTCCAAACCACTGCTTTACCAATGTTATACGCTGATTCCATATTTTGATATCTCTGTTTACATACCCAGTCATTAAGGGTTCGCAAACGAACTAGGACTGGGAGTATTCTGTTTAATACGTTTTTAAATACACGGTTGGGCTTTTCACAGTGGTGATTGTACCCCTGTTTTTAGATAGCTATGAAATAAAAATTATACGAAGGTATACATCATTACATATTTTCCCTTTTATAAATAAGTATCTAACATCCGAGTCTTCCAATTGCGTTAACAACGAAAATGGAATGCATTTATGTATAGCTATGCTAACACCTCGAGCTGCAGACTGATAAGGGCAATGGAACCATAAATTAAAATCTCTGGTAGAAAGAGTAGGGAGTTTTGTACGATTGAAATGGGTTTCTTGTAAGGGGACCACGTGTGCAGTCTGCTTTTTCAACATTCTAATAACTTGACTATGCTTCTGTGTATAACGGTTCTCACCTGTTTGTTCGTGGATCCTCTGTGTCGTCTGGGAGATGGTGCTTGGAACCCAGGCAACACTTGGCACAGCGGGTAGAGGCGGATGGATAGGCAGAAGTCAGGACAGGCAGCAGACGTCATAACGGGTATGGCAGCAATAGGTCAAGGCAGGCGTCGTAACACGTATGGAGAGCAATAGGTCAAGGCAGGCGGCAGACAAGGATGGTGAAGTTCAGGCAGAGGTCAGTAACGGGAAATCCAGACAAAAAGGCAGAAGGGACGGAAACAGGGAACCAGGGCACAGGGAAAATCATGGGGAACTTCGTTCAACAAGCATGGATTCAGGGAAGGAGGAACCTTAAATAGGAAGTCTTAGGAATTAAGGCGCGCGCTGGCCCTTTAAGACAGGACGAGTCAGCGCGCGCGCCCTCTAGTGACTGCAGCCGCTCATTGAGGGTGACTGCAGCCGCTCATTTAGGATGACGGCCGCAGAGGGAGGTAAGGGATGCACTTACCTGACGCCATCCAGAGCCAGCAGAGCGTTTGGATCGGGTAAGTGGAGCTCGGGATGAGCATGTGGTAATGGAGGACGCCGGAGCAGAGGCCGTTGGGAAGGTGGGGAACGGTGCGGCAGCCGTTACAGTACCCCCCATTTACGCCCCCTCTTTTTAGGCTTGCTTGGAAACCTTCGCTCAAAGACCTTGATAAGAGCTTGGGCGTTGATATTCTCCACGGGCTCCCATGACCTCTCCTCAGGGCCATAATCTTTCCAGTGCACTAGGTACCATAATCTCCCCCGTGAACTTTTGACATCCAGGATCTCTTGAATTTCAAATTTGGCATTATCCTGATGGACAGGAATTTTCTTTGAAAAATGGTTGAGTATAGTGGGTTTCAGCAGAGAAATATGGAAGGAATTAGGGATTTTCAGAGACTGAGGAAGGCGAAGTCTGAAAGTTACTGGATTGATTTGTTTTGTTATTTCATAGGGGCCCAGAAACCGAGGAGCTAGATTGTAACAAGGGGTCTTCAGACGTATGTACCGGGTGGACAGCCAGACTTTATCCCCAGGAAGGAGCTGCGTCGGTATCCTGCGTCTTTTATCCGTGTCTCTCTAAAACCTGGCTACGGCTTTGTGGATGGAGTCCTTGGCCTTTTGCCATATACGTACAAAGTCGCGGTGGACCGTGTTAGCAGCTGGAACCTCAGAAGGCGCAGAGACTGGTAGGGGAATTCCTGGATGCTGGCCAAACACCAAGAAGAAGGGAGAAGAGCGGATAGATTCCCCCGTATGGTTGTTGTAGGCAAATTCGGCCCATGGAAGCAGACTTGCCCAGTCGTCTTGTCGCGGAAACACGAAATTCCTGAGGAAACGTTCAAGTATTTGGTTTATCTGCTCTACTTGACCATTGGATTGAGGATGGTACGCGGAAGAGAAGTCTAGTTTGACCTCCAGCAGTTTTCACAAGGCTATCCAGAACTTTGATGTGAACTGAACTCCTCTGGCAGAAACAATATGCTTAGGAAGACCATGCAGGCGAAAGATGTGCTTGATAAACAGCGTTGCCAGTCGGGAAGATGACGGAAGGCCTGAGAGAGGTACGAAGTACGCCATCTTAGAAAAGCGATCCACTACAAACCAGATCACTGTACACCCAGCAGAACTAGGCAGATCAGTGATGAAGTCCATGGCAATGTGCGACCAGGGAGAGTCAGGCACGGGCAGAGGGTGCAAAAGGCCAGCAGGTCTTGAATGGGAGACTTTATTTTGAGAGCAGGTGGAGCAGGCTGAAACAAAGTCTTTAGTGTCTTGGGACATGGAAGGCCACCAGTACTGACGGCCAATCAAATTGAGGCATGACCCCAATGAAGAACACAATCCCTTTGTTTAGGGGGTACGTAGGTCTTTAATCGAGGAATGTGTACCACTTCAGCTGGAGCAGCATTCACAATACGTTTAGGATCTATAATAAACTGTGGGCTGGGCTATTGGTCTGTGGGGTCAAAACATCGAGATAAAGCGTCAGCCTTGGTATTCTTTCCAGCGGGTCTGTAGTGAAGCTGAAAATCGAATCTAGAGAAGAATAATGCCAACCAAGCTTGACGAGAGTTTAGGCGTTGAGCAGTCTGTAAGTATAGGAGGTTCTTATGATCTGTGTAAATGATGATGGGATGCCGTGCACCCTCAAGCAAATGTCTCCATTCCTCCAGGGCCAATTTAATAGCTAAAAGTTCTTTATCTCCAATTCCATAATTTTTTTCAGCGGATGTGAACGATTTGGAGAAAAACGCAGGCCACCAGTCTCCCTCTACAAGTCTTTTGTGAAAGGATAGCTCCGACTCCCACAGATGAAGCATCGACCTTTAGAACAAAGGGTTTGGTGGAATCCGGTCTATGTAGGACTGAAGCAGAAGAGAAGGCAACTTTAAGAGCTTGGAATGCAGATTTAGCCTCCGTGGTCCAGTCTTTAGCATTAACCCCTTTTTTGGTCAGAGCAGAAATAGGAGCTATCATAGAGGAGAAATGAGGAATAATCTGGTGGGGTAATAATTTGCAAATCCCAGCAGGCGTTGGACCGCTTTGAGTCCTTGTGGACGAGGCCAGTTGAGAATAGAAGATAGCTTGGCTGGATCCATTTGAAGTCCCTGGTCAGAAATGACATACCCCAAGAAAGGCAGGCTGGTTCTCTCGAAGAGGCATTTCTCTAGCTTGGCAAACAGAGTGTTCTCACGCAGCCGCTGTAACACTTGGCGCACATGCACACGATAAGTTTGAATATTGGGAGAAAATATTAAAATGTCATCTAGGTATACCACCACACAGCTGTACAACAGATCTCGAAATATGTCATTAACAAAAGCCTGGAAAACTACAGGAGCATTACAAAGTCCAAAGGGCATGACAAGGTATTCAAAATGCCCATCACAAGTGTTGAAGGCGGTTTTCCATTCGTCTCCCTCGCGGATGCGGATGAGGTTATAAGCTCCACAAAGGTCTAGTTTGGTGAAGATTTTCGCCCTCTGTAGGCGGTCAAAGAGTGCAGAGATCAATGGTAACGGGTACTTGTTCTTCAACGTGATATTATTCAATCCTCGGTAATCAATACAAGGACGCAAGGAGCCGTCTTTTTTTCCCTCAAAGGAAAACCCTGCGCCAGCAGGAGAGGAGGACTTACGGATGAATCCTCTCTCCAGATTTTCTTGGATATACCGAGACATGGTCTCCGTCTCGGGCAAAGACAGAGGGTGGACTCTGCCTCTGGGAGGCGTCGCGTTGGGGACCAGGTATATGGCCTGTGAGGAGGCAGCGATTTAGCTTGTTGTTTACAGAAAACATCCGAGAAGCTTTTGTATGGAGTAGGAAGTCCTGCTGAGTTAGGTTCTGTAGACTGAGGCATGGGTGGGCGAATAGATTGTAGACAATGTTGGTGATAGAAGTCACTCCAGCGGGTAATTTGACCTCCAGTCCAGTCAATAACAGGAGAGTGCTTCTGCAACCACGGTAGACCTAGTAGCAAAGAGTTCAGAGAGTTCTTTAAAACATAGAAGGAGATACGTTCCTGGTGCAGTGCCCCAGTTAACAGGAGAATGGGCTCGGTGACGAGATAGTTTCCTGTAGAAGCCTCCCATCTACAGAAGCAATGGACAACGGTTTTGTTAGTTTTTGCACTGGGATTTGGTAGCGATTTACCAAGGACTGGCACAGAAAATTCCCAGCGGATCCGGAATCTAGGAAGGCTTGAATGCAGAAAGTGGTTTCTGCAAAGGACCGCTTCGCTGGTATGGTCATCTTCTGAGAGGAAGGTTTTCCACCTAGTGTAGCCTCTCCTACTTGCCCTAGGCATTGGAGTTTTCCGGCCTCACTGGACAGTCTCTAAGGAAGTGCGTTTTACCACCACAATACAAACATAAATTCAACTTGCGTCTATTCTGACGCTCCTCATGCTTGAGTCTTGTTCTCTCCACCTGCATGGGTTTGTCCGACCGATATGAAGATGAGGCCAGAAAAGGTCTTTGGAAGGTTGGTGCCAACCGTGATGTCCGATTGCTTCGAGCAGATTCTTGTTGTCTCTCACGGAAACGTATATCTATACGATTGGCAAGAGTAATCAAGTCATCCAAGGACAGTGGAAGGTCTCGGCCAGCAAGTTCATCCTCGATTCGGCCCGCCAGACCCTCCCAGAAGGTAGATACCAAAGCCTCATTATTCCACTGGAGTTCAGTAGCCAGGGTGCGAAACTGAATGGTGTATTAGCCTACAGTGGAGGTTCCTTGCCGGAGCTTGAGTAGAGAGGAAGCTGCAGAAGAGGCTCGACCTGGTTCTTCAAACACCCTTTTAAACGTGGAGAGAAAGTTCTGAATGTTGTACATGATGGGGTCGTTTCTCTCCCACAAGGGAAATGCCCAAGCCAGCGCTTCACCTTACAGCAGGGACAGGATGTAGGCCACCTTAGCCTGGTCTGAGGAAAAATGATGCGCCATGACTTCAAAGTGGATGGTGCACTGGTTAAAAAATCCCCTGCAGGTCTTAGGGTCTCCCTCATAGCGGGCAGGCGTAGGTAAATGTAGTCCCGGACTGTAGACAGTAGCTTGCGGTGGTGGTATCGGAGGCGCTAGTTCGTTCAAGCAGTAGCTGAAACAGCTGATCTTGGCGGACTCGTTGTCTGGAAAGCTCCTGAGCCATATCAGCCGTGTCAATCAGGGCTGTGTCAAGGGGATCCATGGCTTGTTCAACCTATAGCGGTTCTCACCGGGTTGTTCGTGGATCCTCGGTGTCGCCTGGGAGATGGTGCTTGGAACCCAGGCAACACTTGACACAGTGGGTAGAGGCGGTCGGATGGATAGGCAGAAGTTAGGACAGGCAGCAGACGTCGTAACGGGTATGGCAGCAATAGGTCAAGGCAGGCAGCAGACGTCGTAACGGGTATGGAAGCAATAGGTCAAGGCAGGCGGCAGGCATCGTAACCGGTATGGATAGCAATAGGTCAAGGCAGGCGGCAGACAAGGATGGTCAAGTTCAGGCAGAGGTCAGTAACGGGAAATCCAGACAAAAGGCAGAAGGGATGGAAACAGGGAACCAGGGCACAGGGAAACTCACGGGGAACTTGGTTGAACAAGCATGGATGCAGGGAAGGAGGAACCTTAAATAGGAAGTCTTATCAATTAAGGCGCGCGCTGAACCTTTATGACAGGACGAGTCAGCGCGCGCGCCCTCTAGTGACTGCAGCCGCACATCGAGGATGACGGCCGCGGAGGGAGGTAAGGGATGCACTTACCTGACGCTGTCCAGAGCCAGCAGAGCGTCCGGATCGGGTAAGTGGAGCTCGGGATGAGCATGTGGTAATCGAGGACGCCGGAACCGGAGCAGAGGCCGTGGGGAAGGCGGGGAACGGCTCAGCTGCCGTTACACTGTGGCACATTCAGACCCCTCACATTATGCGATACAATCTTAAGTTCCGCCATAGCCCCCAAAAATCCACCTCAATATCTTTTCAGACCACATGACATTACAAAAATAACAAAAAAGTAATAGAATAGTAAATAACCGTATTCCATAAAGGAATAAAACAAAAGCTATGGAAAAGGGTGTAATTCCAGCATCTAGAGGAACAAGCAGCATCACCCTAAAGAAAGGAGAAATACACATACAAGTTGGGGGGTCACTATAGAATACATGAGATTAACCTCAAGGCATAACAACCCAAACCCCACCCAAGCAGCTTTTTATATTTCAAGTGTAATACCAATAAGACACTTCAAGTACACTTATAATACATTATACAATCAAATGTGAGGACCATAAAACAATCAGTAGTCAACTTATAACAATGCAGTTATGACTATAAATCTCCCCAAAGCCCATACAGGAGTAAGGAAACTGAACGGGAAGTCATCAATTAGTGCAAGGAGTTATGCAGATATATATTTACTACGGAGCGACCAAGAGTCCTCAGGTCGAATCCACTCTTTGGGTCATGGGAGTGCTTTTCTTTCCTCACGGCGAGCGATGTCCAGACACCCTTGTCCAGGGATCAGTCTCACGTAGAGCAGGTATCCTCAGAGGTTGAGCTAAAGGAAGCCACGATGGAATGTCTATAGGTTGTAATCCAAGTAAATGCCAAGCAGCACGAAGATCCTCTGGTTTCCTAATCACAATTTGCTTATCCTGCTTAATGTTTGCCACTCCAAAAGGATACAGCCAATGTACGGGATGTTGTTAGCCCGCAACATATCTAACAGCGGCTTCAATATGCTACGTTTGGCAAGAGTTGAGGACACCAAATCTTGGAAAAGAAGAATAGGGGTTCCCTCATAACGAACTCCTTCTGAAGCCCTTGCTTGCTTCAGAAGTGCAGCTGTATCCACATAGCTAAGTAGACCACAGATTACATCTCGAGGTGGATCTTGCAAACGTGGTTTAGCTCTCAAGGCCCGATGTATATGTTCAATGTGAATTGACGCAGCTCTATCCTCTCCCAATATAGAAACAAAAATCTCCCGAGCAACTTTAGGCAAAACCTCATGTGAAATGGATTCCGGAAGGCCGCGAATCCTAATATTCTTGCGGCAACTTCTGTTTTCCCGATCTTCAGCTTGCAATAAAGCAAAGAAAACCATGTTAATGTGGTCATGTTGTATATGTATAAGTCTTTTGTACAGCCTCTCCAAATTTGACCTCCTCCGTATGTGTGGACTCAAGCATGTGCACCCTGTCCCCTATATGTCGCAAGACTGCTTTTATATCTGCCAAATCTAAGGCTAAGGGGCCGAGGGCTTTAAAAATAACTCTTTTAATGAATCCTCTTGACACAGGGACATAAGTAGACTCACCCCCAGCCTCCGATTGATGTCCTGTGCTTCCGGCGCCATCTTGGATGTACGCGTCGGAGAGCGCTCTAGAGTTTTCTTCAAAAACTTGTCTAAATTGGCTTGGTTTTTCCCCGGTTTCGGGGTGATTGAGGGGTCTTTGCCCTTATCTTTGATGGTCCTCACCATACGGCCGTGTCCTATCTCGCTATGAGCTCGGGTGAGTCGGGTTGCAGCGGTAGCTCCAGATCAAGCCACCTTCTCTGCTCACTGTCAAGCTCTGCCCCCTTTTCTTTAAATAAGTGTAACCACCCTACCATCAGCACGTTTTTTAACCCTACAATTGTTTTTGTGTCTTGTACTAAACAATATTTTTTTATTAGGTATCTGATGTACCATCTCTCTTCAGTCTGAGTGCCTGTATATAGGAAATATGAGCTTTGGACCCAGATGAACCCCTATAATACGGACTGAGAAAATGCCAATAAATGTCGTGTACAGTGACGTAGCTCAATATTGATACCCTGCTATTTCTTCCTCTTTTTTTAGTTTCCTTTTGAGAAGTGTTTTATGTCACATGTTGTTGTTTTTTATGAAATGACCCTAACTGTGGTCTCTTTTGCATATTTCTTTGCCGTGGGATATATGTGTGATGTGTAATCACATCCACATCTATATTCCCCTAAATTTTACACAGTGACCTCACTAATTAGTGTAACAAAACTTGTCTCACGAGGTCTAATATAATTAATGTTGTATTATGTTCACTATATTTTCCCACTAGTCATCGAGTTGTATATAAGCATTCTCTGGGAGATTATTTCTCTCCCCCTCTTTTGAATGTCAACATTCACGCATCTATCACAATCCTTGGCAATACACGCAATACTCATTGGCTATCATTTGGTCCTTGGGGATATATTGAATGGGTGGGGTTTGCTACGTCATTAGTTTAGCAACATGTTACTTGCGATTCTCCTTGTCCCAGTTGTCCTATGAGGTGCGTACTCCAAGTGCACGTGACCGGGTGTGTTGCTTGATCCGTTTCCACCTCCCATAGCGCAATGTGCATGTCTGGTATTCCTGGTACACGTCAGGAACCCGGATGTGCGCTACGGCGCTGGAGGCCGGAAGTGGGGCATGCCTCACTTCCGGTTGCGTCGGTGGACATGCGCCGCTATTCTATGGACGCTGAATAAACAGAAAACACCTGGGCATTGCACTATTTAAAGCCAAGACTGCAACAAGACACTATACATCCCCTGAGGAAGCAGACATCGCGAAACGCGTGTTGGGTTTAATACTTGCTATCCAGCCTTCCAGGAATACTGACATGGGTAAGGTTCTCCATACCTATTTATGATATTCAAGCTCTCCCTTCTGAAAAACTGCCCCTAGGACTATTATGTATATTACTTTATGGGTGTTCACATGAGGGATTAGCTGTTTATAGGACAACACACCTCCCATCTCATATATCCTCAGTGTAAGGAATACAGTGCAATATTTATTGCTATATACACGTGGATAGCCTGTTTACTTGTATTATACAATATTATAGAGTCTCTCCATTTCATTATGTACCTTTTTAAATGTTTGTTTTATATGTGTAAATAATACAATTTGTTATATTTTATATATACCTGGCTTCGTACTCTGATTTTTCTATATATAAATATCTATTATGGAGTTGCCTTTGCATTAAAAGTGGGAGGGTGTCCCATAGTGACATTACCTAGCCCATTGCTATCATGCATTAGGAGTTTATAGAATTACAATCTTATAACGCGCTTGAAATTTTGAGAAACTGTTGGGGCATCCTCGGCTTAGACCCAGATGTCAGTGAAAAAGTTATGAAATATCCTTCTGTCACATATCGTCGGGGGATGGATTTTAAGGGACAGGCTAGTTAAAAGTCATCTTTCAACACCTGCCGCATCAAACACATGGCTGGGTAAAACTAACATTCTTGGGTCTTTTAAATGTGGAGGATGTAAAGCCTGCGAGTATCTCCACCCTAGCAAAAACTTCAATGGTGCAACCACAGTAACCTCATATGCGAATAGACTTTATTAATTGTATTGTATTAATATGGTATTGTATATGGCTGTCCTTGTCCTCTCAATTACGTAGGTAAGAACATACGCCAGTTTCGAAGACGAATTTCGTAACATGTGGGAAATGTTTTGAGGGAGGAGGATACCCCAGTAGCTAAACATGTCCTACAACAACATGGAGGTGATCCGAAATGATTAAGATTTCAAGGGGTTGAGATAGTACGTCCTAGTATCAGAAGGGGAGATTTTGATAACAAACTATTACAGGAAGAATCTCAATGGATATTTAGGCTTAAATCTACAAAACCTGGAGGTCTGAATGATTCGATATCCCTTGTGCCGTTTATTTAATTATTTCGCACTTTTTAGTGTGTAATAGGTTAATTCTCCATAGGTCAGGAGATAATGAGAATATATATCTGCAGCAGCGGCCATGCAGGGGAGCAGGTTATTGTGACGGAGTAGTGTTATGGCCGCGGTCACGGACTGCAACCTCCTCTTACCTCACGCCCGCAGACCTCCCTCTTTGCGTGCTGGTTCTCAGCCTTAAAGGACTAGCGCGCGCATATGTAATTAATTAATCTCCAGATCACTTGAACTATAAAAAGGGCCCTGCTCTTCCGTTCCATGCCTGAGCGTTTTTGTAGTCTTCCCATGTCTGTATCACAAATGGTTCCTTAGTGTTATCCTGTTCCCATGCTCTGCTACCTGCATCCTGTGATGTATTTTGTTCCTGAGCCTGTCTAGTGTTGGATTCGTGTCATGCCGCCTGCTGTCCTCAACCACGTCTGGCGTAACCTGCTACACCTGTCATCCGCCACGTCTGGCGCAACCTGCTACACCTACTGCTATACGCCACGTCTGGTGTCATCTGCTAGTCCTGGTATCATCCGCCACGTGTGGCGCAACCTGTCACATCCAGCCCCATCCATGCTAAAGCCTCTGCCATTATCTGAACTATCTCAGGTACCCTTCTGCTACGAACTCCTTGTATAGACTTTTGCATTGACTGTGACTTGGCCAGCTGCCTCTCCCCTACGGCGGAGCGGCCTAGCAGGTCCACATAGCCCTAGCTAGTGGCAAAATCCATATGCATCTTCAGAAGTGATTTTATGGATGTTATCGTTACTTTACATGGAAAATAGTATATAGGGGGCAAGGTATATAAGAGCAGAAGGATATATAGGCGACAGCAGGATATATAGGGGCAGGATATATATATAGGCAGCAGGGTATATAGGGGCAGCAGGGCATATATGGGGCAGCACAGATATGTTCAATTCATCTGTTCTACTTTAATATTGAACACACTTTTACAAAGAGAAAAACATGCACACACACACACACACACACACACACACTAACATATACACATACAAACACAGTAACACATACTGCATACAGAGACATACTGTATACACAAAGGCACATACTGTATACACACAGAGACACACTGTAACATATACACATACAAACTGTGTATACAGTATGTGTCTCTGAGACACATACTATATACACACAGAGACACACATTGTATATACACACATAGATACTCACCATCTCTCCTTGCTGACAGGATCACAGGCTTCGGACAGGATGGGCTCTGGGCGGAGCATCCTCTGCTTCTTGGCTCTTATTTACGTGTATGTAACTAAGAGCAGAGCACAGAGTAGAGGCAGAGCCCAGTGGCACCCCCTACATGCTGGGAGGGTGCAGCGCCCTGTGCGCTCGCACATCCCTAAGGCCGGCCCTGCCTGCTGCCTATAGTATACATTTGTATGTGCGTCCTGAGGACGCACATACAAGTGAATGTGTCTGTCACTAGCACCGGTGCCCCCTCCGGTGCTCGCAATGTCACTGCATCGGCCCACCACCCGTGAGGCGGGCTTTAAAGTTTAGTGAGCGTGCAGATTGTGGAATGTGGGCAGCCGCGCACCTTATAGGGAACACTGGACCTGAGTCATCTGACCTCGTGTCACTGTGAGGTCAGGTGACTGGAGCGGTCCACTCCCGGGCCATCACAGACCACAGAACGGTGCCGCAGGAACTCCTAGCTCTTCCTAATGCTGATCGCTGCTGCAGGTGTGAGACATACAGGGCACATATCAAAGCAATTTCTCCAGAGTACGGAAATACCCCATATGTGGTCTTAAACTGCTTTTTGGACACAGGGCGGGGCTCAGAAAGGCAGGAGCGCTATTTGGCATGCAGATTTTTGCTGGATTGGTTTTTGGGTGCCATGCTGCATTTGCAAAACCCTAAGGTACCAGAGTACAGTGGAAGCCCCCAAGAAGTGACCCCATTTTGGAAACTACACCCCTCAAGGCATTAAACATTTGCCTGGACATATGACAGAGCTCAGAAGTGAAGAGCAACATGCGCATTTGAGGTCCATTGTGGTGATTTTCACAGCATTGGCCCACAATTGCAGGGCTCTGAGGTCAAATAGTAAAACAAACGCCCAAGTAGTGACCCATATTTTGGAAACTGCACCCTTTAAGGCATTTTAAGGGGTGTAGTGAGCATTTTGCCCCCACAGGTGTTTTTCCATTAGTAATTAATGTGCAGCGGATGGTGCAAAGTGAAAATTGCAATTTTCCGCTGATATGCCATTTTAGTGAACAATATGTTGTGCCCAGTTTGTGCCACAGAAGACACACATCTCATAAACTGCTAAGCTGGTTACCCCGGGTATGGCGATGCCATATATGGCATGGGGCCTAAGTGGAACGTGCTTATGCGGCCGCAATGCCCCCGAAAATCCACGGGAGTCTTGCGGCACCATTAATTTCTATGGGCCCGTGCACATGACCGTGTTTTCCACGGTCCGTGCATGGCCCAGGAGACTGGACCGCAGAACACGGCTGTAATAAGACATGTCCGTTCTTTCTGCGGTCCAGGCTCCATGTCTTATTACAGCCGTGTTCTGCGGTCGAGGGTCATAGAAAATAATGGACGCCACCACGTACATGGCCACGATTTCCGGGCGGCTCGCGGGTGACAATATGCGGCCCAACGACCCGAAAATCATGGCCGTGCAAATGGCTACGGGCGTGTGCATAAGGGCCTTAGTCGAGGATGATAAAAATAAGCAGATGAGCAGGCCCGAGGGGAACTTTCCTTCTAATATTTGGGAACCAGGAAGAGAAGGGCCCAAACATATCTGCTGGAAGTGAGGTCGCCCGTATTATACCAGGACAACACTTTCCCAGCAAAATTCCCCAAACTACAGAGGTGCAGAGTGTGGACCAAAAGGGTGATCAGAAAGGACATTATTTATTAGTGTAAAACTGGCCTTTTCAGAAAGGATTGTTTTACAGCATAACACACATGTATGGATATGTATTATTTACCCCATTATTATACCCTCTTATTATACTACCCTGATGTACTCCGCACAGATTACATGTACCCTAATGTACTCCGCACAGATTACATATACCCTAATGTTCTCCGCACAGTTTACATATACCCTGATGTACTCCTCACAGATTATATATATCCTGATGTACTCCTCACAGATTACATATATCCTGATGTTTCCTCACACATTACATATACCCTAATGTACTCCTCACAGATTACCTATACCCTGATGTACTCCTCACAGATTACATATATCCTGATGTACTCCTCACAGATTACATATACCCTGATGTACTCCTCACATATTACACATACCCTGATGTACTACTCACATATTACATATACCCTGATGTACTCCTCACAGATTACATATATCCTGATGTACTCCTCACATATTTCATATACCCTGATGTACTCCTCACAGAATACATATATCCTGATGTACTCCTCACAGATTACATATACCCTGATGTACTGCTCACATATTACATATACCCTGATGTACTCCGCACATTTTACATATACCCTGATGTACTCCTCACATATTACATATACCCTGATATACTCCTCAGATTACATATACCATGATGTACTACTCACATATTACATATACCCTGATGTACGCCTCACAGATTACATATATCCTGATGTACTCCTCACATATTACATATACCCTGATGTACTCCTCACAGATTACATATACCCTGATGTACTCCTCACATATTACATATATCCTGATGTACTCCTCACATATTTCATATACCCTGATGTACTCCTCACAGAATACATATATCCTGATGTACTCCTCACAGATTACATATACCCTGATGTACTCCTCACATATTACATATACCCTGATGTACTCCGCACATTTTACATATACCCTGATGTACTCCTCACATATTACATATACCCTGATGTACTCCTCAGATTACATATACCCTGATGTACTACTCACATATTACATATACCCTGATGTACGCCTCACAGATTACATATATCCTGATGTACTCCTCACAGATTACATATATCCTGATGTACTCCTCACAGATTACATATACCCTGATGTACTCCTCACATATTACATATACCCTGATGTACTCCGCACATTTTACATATACCCTGATGTATTCCTCACATTTTACATATACCCTGATGTACTCCTCACAGATTACATATACCCTGATGTACCCCTCACATATTACATATACCCTGATGTACTCCTCTCAGAATACATATATCCTGATGTACTCCTCACAGATTACATATACCCTGATGTACTCCTCACATATTACATATACCCTGATGTACTCCGCACATTTTACATATACCCTGATGTACTCCTCACATATTACATATACCCTGATGTACTCCTCAGATTACATATACCCTGATGTACTACTCACAGATTACATATATCCTGATGTACTACTCACAGATTACATATACCCTGATGTACTCCTCACATATTACATATACCCTGATGTACTCCTCACATATTACATATACCCTGATGTACTCCTCACAGATTACATATATCCTGATGTACTCCTCACAGATTACATATACCCTGATGTACTCCTCACATTTTACATATACCCTGATGTACTCCTCACAGATTACATATATCCTGATGTACTCCTCACATATTACATATACCCTGATGTACTCTTCACAGATTACATATATCCTGATGTAATCCTCACATATTACATATACCCTGATGTACTCCTCACAGATTACATATATCCTGATGTACTCCTCACATCTTACATATACCCTGATGTACTCCTCACATCTTACATATACCCTGATGTACTCCTCACATATTACATATACCCTGATGTACTCCTCAGATTACATATACCCTGATGTACTCCTCACATATTACATATACCCTGATGTACTCCTCACAGATTACATATACCCTGATGTACTCCTCACAGATTACATATACCCTGATGTTCTCCGCACAGATTACATATACCCTGATGTACTCCTCACAGATTACATATACCCTGATGTACTCCTCACATATTACATATACCCTGATGTACTCCTCACAGATTACATATACCCTGATGTACTCCTCACATATTACGTATACCCTGATGTACTCCTCACATATTACACATACCCTGATGTACTCTTCACAGATTACATATACCCTGATGTACTCCTCACATATTACATATAACCTTATGTACTCCTCACATATTACATATACCCTGATGTACTCCTCACAGATTACATATACCCTGATGTACTCCTCACAGTTTACATATACCCTGATGTACTCCTCACAGATTACATATACCCTGATGTACTCTTCACAGATTACATATATCCTGATGTACTCCTCACATATTACATATAACCTTATGTACTCCTCACATATTACATATACCCTGATGTACTCCTCACAGATTACATATACCCTGATGTACTCTTCACAGATTACATATATCCTGATGTACTCCTCACAGATTATATATATCCTGATGTACTCCTCACAGATTACATATATCCTGATGTTTCCTCACACATTACATATACCCTGATGTACTCCTCACAGATTACATATACCCTGATGTACTCCTCAGATTACATATACCCTGATATACTCCTCACAGATTACATATATCCTGATGTACTCCTCACATCTTACATATACCCTGATGTACTCCTCACATATTACATATACCCGGATGTACTCCTCACATATTACATATACCCTGATGTACTCCTCACAGATTACATATATCCTGATGTACTCCTCACATATTACATATACCCTGATGTACTCCTCACAGATTACATATACCCTGATGTACTCCTCATCTTACATATACCCTGATGTACTCCTCATCTTACATATACCCTGATATACTCCTCACAGATTACATATATCCTGATGTACTCCTCACAGATTACATATATCCTGATATACTCCTACATATTACATATACCCTGATGTACTCTTCACTGTGTAATAAAAATGGTTGCAATTCCTAAACGTTTCACAGGATATTTTTGTTCAACCCCTTGAATTAAACCTGAAAGTCTACAGTTCAATTGCATCTCAGTTGTTTCATTTCAAATCCAATGTGGTGGCATATAGAGCCCAAATTATGAGGATTGTGTCACTGGCCAAATAATTCTGGACCTAACTGTATGTCATCTGGGCCAAGGTAAAATCAGTTCTTCTCATTTGTCCATCTAAAAGGATCAGAAAACATGGTTGCAGACTTCCTCAGATGGAAACATCCAGATTTGAGTATCTGAGGATCTAGTATATGCCCATGCACAGCCACTTCTCCAATAATTCTCCGCCATGATGCAGCAGTCGACTCATCAGGCAGGTCAGGGGACCCCTATTTTCCACATAGGTGCGGGTACCACCTCCATCTACCAGCAATTTATGGCACATCCTGCGTTGGAAATACTCCTTTATTCTGCTCTATTCGCACATTGCAGCTTCCTGCTTCCCTATGATTATGAGGCGTGATGGCACCATGTCTTGTCTCCAAGGCAGCCAATCTTCACCATGTGATGTGACATCATTGCTTTGTAAACAGAGACAGACAGACAACCCTTTTTAGGTACATTGATGAAACCTAATTCAACAAACACGGAGAATAAAACAAGCACTTTATTAAAAAAAAAAAATTCTAACAACACGTTACACATAAGGTTTAGTGTAAAATGATGGGAGATCATTGCGGCTGTGTCAGAATAGGAACGGTAGTTCATGTAAAAACCTGCTCTGTGGATGGTAACACAACTACAAAGTTTTTTCAAGTGTAAGGTAAAACGCTAATGTCGTTTTGGGCTTACTCACAATCATCATACCCTTCAAAAGTACACGTGTACGGAGCCTGCAGTGTCTCCGACTTCAGTCACGTAAGGACACCCCATGTAATCTTTTTTTCTTTACATATTTTGACATGTGCATCATGACATGTGTTCATTCATACAGTATAAAAAGATTTAAAAAAATACCTCACAGATATGCCACTTCCTTCTATGGCTCAATTACCTGGTTCTGCCCCTTTATAAGGCCTCATTCACACTGTATTTTGGATACCATTTGGCATCAGTATTTGTAAGCCAAAACTGGGGACGGAACTTAAGCAGAGAAAAGTATAATGGAAAGATTTGCATGTCTTCCATGCTTTGGACCTAGTACTAGTTATGCCTTACAAATACTGATGCAAAATACTGACCAAAATATGCAAATGAGGCTTTACGGTTTAGTAGTCTCTTATATGGGAGATTTTGTTTCCTACTCTTTCATGGGGAGCATGCAAAACTAGTTTTCACCCCCCCAGCATCTTGCTAACATTTAGAACTAGGCATTCACTTGGCCATTCAAGAATCCTCCATTTCTTTTTTTTTTTTTTTTGGCCATTCCTTGGTGGGTTTACTTGTATTGCCATGATCCAAAGCCTACTTTAAAGGGTAACTAAACGTTCAACAAACTTCTGACATGTCATAAGTTTTGATAGGGGGGTCCGAGCACTTAGACCCCCACCAATCGCTAAAATGAAGTGGCAGAAGCGCTCGTGTGAGCGCTCAGCCGCTGCATTTCTGTTCCTCTTTTTCCGGAAAACAATGTATCTGAGTACGGGCTCAATAGAAAGTCTATGAGCTCGTACTCCGATACATCAGCTTTCCGGAAAAAGCCAAACAGAAACGAAGCAGCTGAGCGCTCACACGAGCACTTCTGCCGCTTCGTTTTAAAGATTGGTAGGGGTCTCTATGCTCGGACCCCCACCAATAAAAACTTATGACATGTCATTATGACATGTTATAGGTTAAGTATCTGCATTTGACCGGATACGTGGTTCAACAGTGTTCACTAAGCTCGATCTGCGAGGCGCTTACAATCTCATCCGCATCAAGCCTGGCGATGAATGGAAGATGGCCTTTAACACCAGGAATGGCCATTACGAGTACTTAGTCATGCCCTTCGGCCTGAGTAATGCACCCGCAGTGTTCCAGAGTTTAATAAATAAGATTTTCTGTGACATGCTGTACCACTTCATTGTCCTTTATCTGGACGACATCTTGATCTTTTCCCGTTCACTTTCGGATCACCGCAACCACGTTTGCCATGTCCTAACCCAACTGAGAGACAATCCGCTTTATTGTAAACTGGAGAAGTGTCTCTTCGAGCAATCCTCTGTTCCATTTCTGGGATACATTTAGTCGGGCACCAGACTCAAGATGGATCCAGTCAAGGTAGAGGCTATTCAAGACTGGCCGCAACCCAGTAGGCTAAAGGCCGTTCAGAGGTTGGCCAACTATTACCGGCAATTTATTCAGGGATTCTCCTCCTTGATAGCCCCGATTGCAGCCCTCACCCGTAAGTCGGCCGATCCCAAACTGTGGACTCCAGAGGCCAATCAAGGATTAAATCAGTTGACAGCAGAGTTCCTCTCTGCTCCAATCCTCAACCAGCCTGATTTGTCTCTTCCCTTCTTCCTGGAAGTGGATGCCTCCTCCTTCGCTGTGGGAGGTGTTCTGTCCCAACGGCAGGTCTCGGAAAGAATGCACTCCTGTGGGTTCTTTTCCAGAAGTTTCTCTCCCACGGAGAAGAATTATGGGATCGGGAACAAAGAACTCCTAGCCATCAAGCTTGTTTTAGAGGAATGGAGGCACCTACTGGAAGGAGCCTCACATCCTGTTACGAATTATACCGATCATAAGCATCTCCTGTACCTACACTCTAATCGACATCTGAACCCTCGTCAAGCCAGATGGTCGTGGTTATTCTCACAGTTCAATCTACCCATCACTTATTGCGCAGGTTCCAAGAACGTCAATGGATGTACATTATGAGCCGGAGTTTATAGTTGACCCCAAAAGGATTGTCCTGGCAGCTACATCAGGGATGCTGCCAAATCCTCCTCCTGGTAATGCCATGGTGCCTTCTAAGCCCAGACTTTTCTCTTGGGCCCGCAGTTCCCAATTCATGACGCCTAACTATAGGACAGCCCATATATGCCTCTCTCTGAGCACCAACAGGTGCCAGAGTATCAGGTCATTTCTACCTAGCTCCAGCATTGTACTATACCTGATCTAACTTCCTGTGTTACGACTCTGCTTGTATCTCTGACCTCTGCATCTGTACCTGTGATCCTGACCACGCTATTATATCCTGATCATGAGCTGCATCTGTGGTAACATCTGCACGATTCAAGGCTACTTCTTTTAAGGCACCCAATTTGCAGATTCCCCGCAGAGAAGTCCAAACAGCCTTGCGTCGGTCCCTGATGAAAACCGGGGGGTCTGTTAGTATCGACGCCTCGGTGCTTTTAAGCGCTACTAGAAGCTGACAAAATGGAATCCCATCCTCCCAGCCAGGTTCGTGGCACTTTGCCAATGTAGAATTCATAGTGGATTCTAGGATGAGGAGCTGCCCAGGTCCTGATACGGTTAAGCAGTCCCAAACCATAAAAAGTTGTATGTTATTTTGTTATTTTTCTGGTGAAATGCGGTCTATAATTTATGCCAAACATGTCTTCTGATACAGGGGACAAATACATTTTTGATTCTTCTTTCCATAGCAGACAGTTGCATGCTTTTTTCCAAGGGGTTCATGAGCAAACTTCACTCTTTCCCTGATGTTTTTTTCTGGATAGCTAAGGTTTTCTTTTGGCACACCCACATGTAGTTTTGATTTTTGCAATTGTAGACATCAAGAGTGGCAAAATCTTCATGTAGATCTTTAAAGAAATTATGGGGTTCTCAGAAACTTATTTCAGCATCTTGTGTTCTGCTCTCAGGCTGATCTTACGGAGACAGACTGGCCTGGACCAATTGGCAGTTGTCTGAAATCTCCACATGTAGATGGTTTTCTGGACAGTGGAATGATTGACATCTAATATTTTGGCCATCTTCCCGTTCCTGAATTATAGACATCCATAACCTTTCTGAAGGCCTCAGAGCATTCTGGCATGGTGATACCACACATTTCAATAACAAAGGGCAAACCAAATGTCAAAGGTTTAAATGAGACACATTCCTCCTAGATCCTCTCTAAGGCTGGAATCACACTTGCAGCTTTTTTAGCCAAATCCAAGAGTGTATTAAAAAGACATGTAAAATATAAATGAAGGAATGAGTCAAACTCCAGGTCACAAATAGCAGTGTTTCAGAAATGTCTGCTGCTGTCCCATTTATTTGAATGGGGCTTTCTAGTATCCATGTGCATGCTGCAGAAACAACCCTGTATGGAATGGTTTTCAGTTTCACAAATTTCTGCTACAAAGCTTTCCCAGAAGTGAATCTTACCTGAGGGTAAGAACAAATGAAATCGCCAGCCGCAACATTACTTACATAAGTGACGAATGTGTACACGATGTAGCAGGTAAATACTGTGGTATTACCAGAAAAATCATGTATCCATTCGCCACCGCATATGTGCGTGATTTCGTGCTCCACACCTGATTCTAATTGTAGGTGTTTAAGGTAGTGATAATACACTTCTGATATTTACAAAAAAAATAAAAAATCTTTTGCATTTTTTTTTTCTAACTGCAAAGTTAATTTGTTAGTGTTTTTTTGTTAAATTCCATCACCTATATCTTGTTATACTGTTTTAATGAAAGTCAAATATAAAAATGTCCATTTATTTTAAAAACAAAAACTCACATTGTCCTTACTGTCACTCTGGATTCTCCTGAACATCAAAACGACTTTTCCACTGTGTGACTTCTCTGATGAGCCCCAAGTTTGCCTATACTATTAAAACATTTCCCACATTCTGAACATGAACATGGCTTTTCCCCATGTGACTTCTCTCATGTTTAACAAGACGTGATTTATCTATAAAACATTTCCTGCATTCTGAACATGAATACGGTTTCTCTCCTGTGTGAATTCTCTCATGAATAACAAGACTTGATTTATCTGTATAACATTTCCCACATTCTGAACATGAATAAGGCTTCTCTCCTGTGTGAGTTCTCTGATGATCCCTAAGTTTGTCTTTAGTAGCAAAACATTTTCCACATTCTGAACATGAATGTGGCTTCTCTCCTGTGTGAATTCTTCCATGTCTAACAAGACTTGAACTATCTTTAAAACATTTCCCACATTCTGAACATGAATATGGCTTCTCTCCTGTGTGAATTCTCACATGTTTAGCAAGACTTGATTTTTGTGTAAAACATTTCCCACATTCTGAACATGAGTATGGCTTCTCCCCTGTGTGAATTCTCTCATGTCTAACAAGATCTGATATTTGTGAAAAACATTTCTCACATAGTGGACATGAATACGGCTTCTCTCCTGTGTGACTTCTCCCATGTAAAACAAGATGTGATTTATCTGTAAAAATTTTCCCACATTCTGAACATGAATACAGCTTACCTCCCGCGTTAATTCTTCTGTTTGTAAAATGACGAGAACATTTTGTGAACGGTTTACAACATTGAAACCTTTTACCCACTCTTTGACCTGTACTTGTTGCAACTATCTGTGGTTGGTCAGGAGAAGATTCCTCATGATTAGTGGAATTATGTAACAGATCTGTACTTTGAAGTCCTGGCTGTACATTAAGGGTAATGAGGTTTTCTCCTGAAGACTGCTGCATGATCTCTTCATCTTCTACTTTATAATTAATCGATAACATGAAGTTTCCCTCAGAATTCGTACTGGGAATTTCTGTAAGGATTAAAAATGTATTGTGTGATTTTGTTACAAAACACAAAAGTTGACACAAAGTTGACACATGTATGACGTTCATATTAGGCTGGAAACACACATGCATTCTTTTGAGCCAAAGCCAGAAGTGGATCAAGCAGGAGGGAGAAGTTTAAGCAAAGACCTTTGAATCAATACCTGGCTTCAGTTAAAAAATCTGCCTCAAAAGCTATATGTGTTGTGATGATGCATTTTGTGTGGTTTATTGTGAGCCCTCAGGGATGCATTTTGTAATCAGGTACCACAGGTCGCGCAGCCATAAGACATAAAGTGTCCTCATTGTCCAGTCCCCACAGGGGATCATCAGGAGGCACCACCATCACTCAGCTAGTGTGCAGAGCAGCAAACCCAGCAGATCCAATTACCTCCCCGACCTGTGTTCTCATCCTTTCTGTGGCAGACAATAGTTGGACAATACACATAATAGTACAAAAGACCACAACTCACATACAGACAGTAGAAATACAAACTAAAGTCATTATAACAAATGATGGTGACTAGAAACTGCCAAGATGTTCCTCCCCCTGAGGGGTATATAAGGGCTTGACGTGGGGAAGAGAGGGATCTCCTGGATGTAGACTTTAATGAGAGCTGAAGCTGAGGCCAGCGCTCTGAGGAGTTTCCTGTATTTACCTGATATTGTGGACTGTGTGCTGTCCCTGCGTGGAGGGCGACCTGGTCTGTCAGCATTGGATACAATAAATACTGTTGGAGTTGCCCTGTCTTCACTGGCTCTGTTGATCGTATATTAACCTAACGAACCCCATGACAACTGGTGTCAGAAGCGGGATCAACAGAGCGCAGCCCCATGGAGAACCACCCAGCGAATGAGTTCCGTAACTGGACCGTCCTTAGTCTCCAAGAACGAGCCCGAGAACTTGGACTGAACTACCAGTGACTATCTAAAAAGCCATTAATTGATCTACTGGTGAGTGCTAGCCAGATCACCTCCTCCCAGGTGGCTAATGGACATGCTCCAGAGACAGGGGCTCTTACCACTAAGAGCCAATGGTTGGTGTGGTAAGAGGAGGAAATGGCAGATCTGGGACCAGTCGTTACTCCGGAGTATCAGTTGGAAGCTGCTCGCATGGCAAAAAACAGAGACAAGCTGCAATGGAGGCTGAAAGAGGCTAGAATATTACCTGGGGTGAGAACCAGAGAATCCAGGAACCTTTACGGGTCATCCAGAAGTACTTCAAGACATTTTATGAGGTAACTGGGGATGTGGAAGGGTTTTTCTAGGACTTTGAACATCAGAGCGCCCTGCTGGATGTACCCACCTCTGATTGGATGCGTTTTTTAGTGGGGCTCCTTGAAGGTGGAGCCGCAGAAGCATACCGGACCCTAGACGCACAGTGGAACCGGGACTAAAACATTGTGAAACAAACTATTTTGTATTACTATGTAGTCATGCCAGACTCACATCGGGCCCAATTCTGAGACCTTCCCTGTACTACTGGAGGATCTTTTAGGATGTATGCCCATAAAATGTCCCAGGCGTGTCGGAGATGGCTGGAAGTGGATTCACTGTGGAAGATATTCTGCATGGGTTCCAGTTTTAAGCCAAGTGCCCCCAGGAAATACGGAAATGGTTCCGGGAATGTGAGCCATCAACATTGAATAGAGCTGCAGCCCTGGCTGATGAGGCACTAACCATCAAACCTCAGTGGAGGAGTCTGCTGGACAATAAACCTCAGCCGAACCCAGCCCCCCGGGCACCTCCTGTCATATATGCCCCTCAACCCATCCGCAGGCCGATGACAACCAGGCCAAACAATCCGGGGACCCCACAATTCTGACCACGATATGGAAGGTTCTCAGAAAGGAAATGTTATAGGTGGGGTCAGCCGGGCCCTTTACAGTCCAGGTGCCCCTCAAGAAATCGAAGGGAGCTCCGATCTTTTCCCCCTCGCCCTCGGCATCTTGTGCACTCCATCCTGCCTGAGGAAGAGTTACCACCACCCCCACCAGAGTGGACTGCTGAACCCTGAACCATGGAGACACCCTCTGGCATGTATAGCATTCAACCCCTTACGCAAAGTTACCCAGAGCAAAGGCAGCGCCATCTGCAGGATGACACTGGGGCATTCCTGACCATTGCTGACCCCCGTGTTGTTCGGCCAGAGGCAATCGATCAAGGCCCAGGAATACCCATCGAACTTGTAGGGTGTACTCGCAAATATATCCAGAAGGCTGCTGTACATTTGAATTATGGTTACGGGGAAAGACTCTGGATTGGTGTTATGGGGGGACTCCTTGTGGATGTTCTCCTTGGGAATGACATTGGGGAATTACAGTGCCATTTTGTGGGAGTCGTCACCCGACACCAAGCTGCCCAAGCACAGAGAGTTTCGGAATTGACTGTGGAGCAGCCTCCAGGACCCCCAACCGAACTGGTAAGAGCTGCATCAACTGATTCTACATTGGGGGACTTTTGGGACCGAGAAGAGTTTAGGCAAGAAATAGAAGATGATCCGACCTTGGCAGCTATTAAACTAAGGGCAGAAACTGGGCAGGAGGGAAAGAATGGGGATAGGATCACCAGAGATAAGGGATTGTATTATCGTTTAGTAGAGGCCCGGGGTGGGATCATCCCTGAAGTGACTACCAAGCAACTCATTGTCCCTCAAAAGTATAGGCTGCAACTACTCCAACTGGCTCATGACATCCCCTTATTTAGACATAAAGGTAGGAAACGGACAGAGAAAAGACTCACCCACAACTTTTACTGGCCTGGCATTTCGCAATCGATAGTTCAATACTGCCGTACCTGTGATTTGTGCCAATGGATGCGACATCCAGGCGCCCGTCACAAGGTACCCATGCAACCCCTGCCAATCATTGAGGAGCCATTTCAGCTTTTAGCTGTAGATATAATAGGAACTCTAGTGCACCCCAGCAGAACAGGGAAACAGTATATCCTGACGGTGGTGGATTATGCCACCGGTATCCTGAGGCCGTGGCTCTGTCCAGCATTACAGCCATAAAGGTAGCAGAGGCTCTTGTTACGTCTTCACCCGAGTAGGATTTCCCAGTGAAATACTATCAGATCAAGGGATCCAGTTCACGTCAGACTTGGTCCAGTTCCTGCGGCGTCCGAGCCATTCGCACCACCCCATACCACCCCGAACCAATGGACTGTGTGACCATTTTAATGGAACCCTAAAAATTTGCTACGTGCCTTTGCAGACACTGAACGGAACTGGGAGCAATACCTGCCACATCTCCTGTTTGCCTACCCAAGAGTCAACCGGATTTTCGCCTTTCGAACTGCTCTATGGTCGAAGGGTCCGTGGGGTCCTCACCCTTCTAAAGGAATACTGGGAGATATCACCGACACTGGAGTACCTGTCATTCCTTATGTTCTGGAATTTCGAGAACGCCTTACCCGACTAGTGACCTTGGCTAAAGAACGCCTGCAAGGGGCCCAGTATAGCCAGAAGACCTGGTATGATCGGAAAGCAAGGACCCGTGAATTTATTGAAGGGCAACAAGTGCTCATGATTATCGCTGCCCCTGCCAACAAGCTTCAAGCAACATGGGATGGCCCTTACCGAGTTATCCGAAAATGTAATGACACTAATTACGTCATTGCCATGAACCCTAGTGGCCGGCGACAAGAGACTGTCCACATCAACATGCTGAAAGATTACCACGACCGGTCCCTACCTGTTTTGGCCATTTGCTATCCCCCTAGTGATAAGGAAGGAGACAACTCCCTCCCGGACTTTCTACATCTGGCTCGAGCTGGGGGTACTCTGGACCAAGTGCCCCTGGGACCCCATCTGTTGAATATCCAAAAGGGTGATATTCTCGGCTTGCTGGGACCGAGGGCTTCCGTGTTTTCCTCAGCGCCGGACGGACAACACTCACCACCACGTGGAAACTCCAGGACAACGCCCGATCCAGCAGGCCCGCTACCGAGTTCCTGAGGCCGTTCGGGACATGATCAAGAATGAACTGGCGGACATGAAACAACTTGGGATTATTAGGCCATCTCAGAGCCCCTGGGCCTCCCCTCTGATACTGGTGCCCAAAAAGGATGGCACAACGCGATTCTGCGTAGATTACCGGAGCCTAAATGATGCCATCAAATGTGACGAGTACCCTATGCCCCAGATTGATGATCTGTTGGATCGGCTGGCCAGTGTTTAATTTGTAACTACATAAGACTTGAGCAAGGGGTACTGGCAGATACCCCTAAAAGAGGACACCCGGAAGCGATCTGCATTTATTACCCCCTTTGGACTCTTGAGTTCCTGGGAATGCCCTTTGGGATGAAAAATGCCCCAGCAACCTTCCAAAGATCGGTAGACCGGCTGTTAGAACAATGTCAGGACTTTGCCTGTGCATACTTGGATGATATTGCCATTTTCAGCACATCATGGGAGGAACATCTTAAACACTTAGGCATAGTGTTAGACCATATTCTTGCAGCAGGACTGACAATTCGTCCTGATAAATGCCAGTTGGGTATGGCTGAGGTGCAATATCTGGGGCACAGAGTAGGAGGGGAACCTAAGACCTGAGCCTGCCAAGGTGGAAGCCATTAGCAACTGGCCTACCTCTAAAAATAAGAAACAAGTACTGGCCTTTTTGAGGACCGCCAGTTACTACCGAAAATGAGTTTCCGATTTCAGTTCCCTGGCAAAGCCCCTAAATGACCTGACCCGCAAAAACATGCCTAGTATGGTGAAGTGGACACCTGCCTGTGAGGAAGCCTTTATAGCATTAAAGACGGCTCTCACCACTGCCCCTGTCTTGGCCGCACCAGACTACAAGCACAGGTTCCTTGTGCAGACAGATGCATCCACCTACGGTATTGGAGCAGTTCTTAGCCAGATAAACGCGGCTGGGCTTGAACATCCAGTTGCTTTCATCAGTCGTAAACTACTAGATCGGGAAGTTGCCTGTGCCACTATTGAAAGACAGTGCCCTGCCATCGTATGGGCTCTCAAAATTACAGCCATACCTTTATGACAGAGACTTTACAATTGTAACGGATCACAATCCCCTCACATGGCTGAACCGAGGGTCAGGGGACAATGGACGATTACTGCGGTGGAGCCTGTCCTTACAACCTTACAGCTTCTCCATCCAATACAAACGGGGAAGCCAACACCAAAATGCTGATGGACTGTCCCTACAAGAAGAGCCATAGACCGCCCCCCCCCCCGTGCTGATCGAGGAACCCGGCAACTGTTGGGAATTATTTTGCAGTCATACAATGAACTATCAAAAGTAGATCAGTGTGCACTACGAAAAAAACACCCCGATCACCTAATTATATATATACATACGTATATATATATATATATATATATATATATATATATATATATATACATATATATATACAAACGAGGAAATAGACGCAGCACTCCAAAAGTAGTTGCAAAGATAGTGGTTTATTCACCCATGTACAGAAATAGCTATGTTTCAGTCCTCTCAGCAGGACCTTTGTCAAGCTTGACAAAGGTCCTGCTGAGAGGACTGAAACGTAGCTATTTCTGTACATGGGTGAATAAACCACTATCTTTGCAACTACTTTTGGAGTGCTGCGTCTATTTCCTTGTTTGTGTATCCAATTCAGGACCGTGTGGATGACGGTCAAGGACGCATAGCACCGTGATACTTGAACTCTCTGAAGTGCAACTTTTTTCTACCTAATATATATATTTTTATATATATATATATATATATATATATATATATATATATTATATAATAGATTAAGGTTAGGATTTAGGGCTGTAATAGCAGTACTATCTGTAAGGCTAGATCAGGGCTTCATTAGGGTTAGGGCTTTATTTTATTTTTACGTCTGTTATAAAAAACAAAAACGAAACAAGCAAAACAAAAAAAAAAGAAAAAAAAAAGTTTTAAGCTGGGTACCCACAGGGGCGGATACGCTACGTAAAAATCACGCAGCGTGTCCAACCTAGAACCCGCAGTATATTTCGTCCCAAAATCGCACTACATTGTGGTGCAGTTTTTCTAATGCAATATTCGCTGCGGAAAAAAGCCGTTCATACTTACACCCTCCCTCCTCTGATGTCCGCTCCAGCCTCCCTGGATGACATTGCAAGAACTGTGATGCTGCAGCCTGTGATTGGCTGCAGGGGTCATATGGGACGCAACGTCATCCCAGGAGGAAGGAGGGCATTTTGGGTAAGTATGTTTTTGGTTTTTTTTCCGGAAGTGCGATCTTTACAATTACGCCGCAAAACTTGGCTTTCTGTTGCGGGTTTTGAATCCTCATTGAATTGAATGTGAATACTCGCAATGGAAAATCAACAATAACTCAGCATAATTTGACATGCTGCGGAATTAAATTCTGCACCGCAGGTAAATTTATTGACGTTTACACTGCAGGTTTTTTTCCGCAGCGTGGGCATGAGATTTGGTAAATCTCACCTACTTTGCTGCTACTGAAAATGCTGCGGAATTTCCGCTACGTGTAGGAACTCGGCCTTAGTGTTATTCTTAGGCTTACTTTAGGTTATATTAGGACGTATAGAGCTTGTGTATGTACCCACACATAATGTCTCAGAGAATGTACCGTGCGGAGCAAGCCTCACTATGCTTCGACAGTTCTGAGAGACCGACACCGCTTCAGAAGCGGAACCTTTTTCCGACAGTGGCGATTCCAATTCTACCACTGGACCCCATAGCCCTATGGTGGTAGATACAGCCGTCGCTGTCGAGGTGTCAAGTGCAGGGCCGAGTGTTGCAGTCCCTCCTGCAATGTGGGATCCCGCACTATAGTTTTCTCCCCAAGTACCCCAAATGGAAGCGACTCCAGGAATTAATGTCGATGTTGCAAATATTACAGCCTATGATTTTTTTTATTTATACGTATGTGATACAGTCCTACAATTAATTGTCCAGCAGACTAATCTTTATGCTATTTAATTTGTTCTGCAAAAGTCTGCATCTATGTACTTAAGAATGTGGAATGGCACAAGTGTCCCAGAAATTAAAATATTTTTAGGCATTACTCTCAATTTGGGTTTGGTTAAAAAAACAAAAACATCTGTCCGGTCCTACTGGACTTCTAGTGCTGTCCACGCTATCCCTATATTTGTAGCAGTGATGTCCAGAAACCGCTATGAAGCCCTAATGCGGTTCATGTATTTTACCAATAATTCCCAAGTCCCCCCAAGAAGTGACCCAGGCTGTGATTGGCTTAATAAATTAATGCCATTAATCGCCCTTCTAAGGGATTTATCTGTAGATGAATCACTTATGAGCTTTAAAGGCCGTATTTCTTTTTGTCAATTCATCCCCTCCAAACGAGCCAGATATGGGGTAAAAATGAAACAAATTTATTGGGGGTGTAGATCTTTCAGACCAGGTGCTTCAACCTTACCCGGTGAAGAAAAAATATGCCTAGTACAAAAAGGTGCCAATCTCCTTAATTCAGATTACTACGTATAACAGTTTTGTTCTTTTTAAAAAGGCCTAAGTAACGCTCACTTTTTTTCAGTACCAGGAGCAGGAGTTTTGATTCCACTATACCTGCGAGTCTGAATATGTGCGCAGACTTTCAGAGCGCCACTTTTTACACCCCGTCCCTTTCACCGAGACCCAAAAATATCTCCAAAAAAGGTGCCGGGTATGTAGTAAGCAGGGAAGGAGTAGGGATACCCGCTTTTACTCCCCATGTGTCTATCAAAACCAGGCCTTTGAAACTACCCCTCTTTCAAAACCTATCACACAGATTACAATTACTAATATTAACACAAAAAAAAAAAAAGGGGGTGTGGGTCTTTTTAGGGAGTCGATTTATTTATATTTTCTTTTTAGTTTGTGGGATTTCCAAGTAGGGAGGATTTCTTTTGGGAAAGGTCATAGAGCATATTTTTTCAGACCGTGAAACTAATTTTACTCTTTATGATTTTATTTATTTGTGGGTGATCAAGTCCTGGAATTACATTTTCCAGTACAAAATCCCACTGCTATCAATTACAGATAATGGACCCCCAATGTCCCTGAACTAAATTTTTTTGGGGGAATTACATTATTAACCCCTTAAGGACGCATTTTTGAAATCTGACATATTTCACTTTATGTGGTAATAACGTCGGAATGCTTAAACCTATCCAAGCGATTCTGAGATTGTTTTCTCGTGACACATTGGGCTTTATGTTATTGGCAAAATTTGGACGATATATTCAGTGTTTATTGGTGAAAAATTGCAAAATGTAGAGAAAATTTATAAAAAATAGCATTTTTCAAAATATAAATGCATCTGCTTGTAAAACAGACAGTTATACCACCCAAAATAGTTACTAGCTCACATTTCCCATATGTCTACTTTAGATTGGCATAGTTTTTTGAACATTCTTTTATTTTTCTTGGACGTTACAAGGCTTAGAACATAAACAGCAATTTTTCATATTTTTAAGAAAATTTCAAAAGCCCTTTTTTAAGGTACCTGTTCAGTTCCGAAGTGGCTTTGAGAGGCCTATGTATTAGAAACCCCCATAAAACACCCCATTTTGAAAACTAGACCCATCAAAGTATTCAAAACAGCATTTAGAAAGTTTATTTAACCCTTCAGGCATTTCACAGAAATTCAAGAAAAGTAGACGTGAAATTTGCAAATTTAATTTTTCTTGCTGAATTTCAATTGTATAAAAAAAAATTCTGTAACACAGAAGGTTTTACCAGAAAAACAATACTAAATATGTATTGTCCAGATTCTGCAGTTTTTAGAAATGTCCCACATGTGTCTCTAGTGCGCTCGTGGACTGAAACACAAGCCCCAGAAGCAAAGAAGCGCCTAGTGCATTTTGAGGCCTCTTTTTTATTAGAATATATTTTAGGCAGCATGCCAGGTGTGAAGAGGTGTTGAGGTGCCAAAACAGTAGGAATCCCCAAAAAGTGACCCCATTTCGGAAACTAAACCCCTCAAGGAATTCATTTGTGGTTGTTGTTACCATTTTGACCCCACAGTTTTTACACAGCACGTATTTGAATTGGGCTATGAAATTAAAAAAATGAAATTTTTTCCAATAAGATGTCATTTTTTATCAAAATGTCTTATTTTCACAGGTAACAAAATACCCCATTTTGTTGCCCAATTTGTCCTGAGTGCGGCAATACCCCATTTGTGGTGATAAATTGCCGTTTGGGCCCATTGGAGGGCTCAGAAGGAAAGGAGAGCTATGTGTTTGTTGGAGTCCAGATTTTGCTGGATTGGTTTTCGGGTGCCATGTCGCATTTGCAGAGCCCCAGAGATATCAAAGCAATGAAAACCCACCAGAAGTGACCCCATTTCGGAAACTACACCCCTCAAGGAATTAATTTATGGTTGTTGTTACCATTTTGACCCCACAGTTTTTCCACAGCACGTATTTGAATTGGGCTGTGAAATGAAAAAAAAATACATTTTTTCCAATAAGATGTCATTTTTCATCAACATTTCTTATTTTCACAGGGAACAAAATACCCCATTTTGTTGCCCAATTTGTCCTGAGTGCAGCAATAACCCATTTGTGGTGATAAACTGCCGTTTGGGCCCATGGGTGGCCTCAGAAGGGAAGGAGCGCTGTGTGTTCTTTGGAGTGCAGATTTTGCTGGATTGGTTTTCGGGTGCCATGTCGCTTTTGCAGAGCCCCAGAGGTATCAAAGCAATGGAAACCCACCAGAAGTGACCCCATTTTGGAAACTACACCCCTCAAGGAATTAATTGATGGGTATTGTGACCATTAAGACCCCATAGTTTCTTCACAGAACTTATTTGAATTGGGCTGGGAATTTAAAAAAAATATATATTTTCCAATAATATGTAGTTTTAGCTAAAAATTTCTTATTTTCACAAGAAATAAAACACTCCATTTTGTTGCCCAATTTGTCCTGAGTGCAGCAATACCCCATTTGTGGTGCTAAACTGCCGTTTGGGCCCATAGGGGGGCTTAGAAGGAAAGGAGCACTATTTGTTCTTTGGAGTCCAGATTTTGCTGGATTGGTTTTCGGGTGCCATGTCGCATTTGCAGAGCCCCAGAGATATCAAAGCAATGAAAACCCACCAGAAGTGACCCCATTTCGGAAACTACACCCCTCAAGGAATTAATTTATGGTTGTTGTTACCATTTTGACCCCACAGTTTTTACACAGCACGTATTTGAATTGGGCTGTGAAATGAAAAAAAAATACATTTTTTCCAATAAGATGTCATTTTTCATCAACATTTCTTATTTTCACAAGGAACAAAATACCCCATTTTGTTGCCCAATTTGTCCTGAGTGCAGCAATAACCCATTTGTGGTGATAAACTGCCGTTTGGGCCCATGGGTGGCCTCAGAAGGGAAGGAGTGCTGTGTGTTCTTTGGAGTGCAGATTTTGCTGGATTGGTTTTCGGGTGCAATGTCGCATTTGCAGAGCCCCAGAGGTATCAAAGCAATGGAAACCCACCAGAAGTGACCCCATTTTGGAAACTACACCCCTCAAGGAATTAATTGATGGGTAATGTGACCATTTAGACCCCATAGTTTCTTCACAGAACTTATTTGAATTGGGCTGGGAATTTAAAAAAAATATATATTTTCCAATAATATGTAGTTTTAGCTAAAAATTTCTTATTTTCACAAGAAATAAAACACTCCATTTTGTTGCCCAATTTGTCCTGAGTGCAGCAATACCCCATTTGTGGTGCTAAACTGCCGTTTGGGCCCATAGGGGGGCTTAGAAGGAAAGGAGCACTATTTGTTCTTTGGAGTCCAGATTTTGCTGGATTGGTTTTCGGGTGCCATGTCGCATTTGCAGAGCCCCAGAGGTATCAAAGCAATGGAAACCCACCAGAAGTGACCCCATTTTGGAAACTACCCCCTCAAGGAATTCATTTATTGGGGTTGTGACCATTTTGACCCCATAGTTTTTTCACATAACTTATTTGAATTGGGCTGGGAATTCAAACAAAATGTATTTTTTCCAATAATATGTAGTTTTGGCTGAAAATTTCTTATTTTCACAAGAAATAAAATACCCCATTTTGTTGCCCAATTTGTCCTGAGTGCGGCAATGCCCAATTTGTGGTGATAAACTGACGTTTGGGACCATGGGAGGGCTCAGAAGGAAAGGACCACCATTTGGCCTACTGGGGATTTTCTGGTGCGAAGTCATGTATGCAGAAGCCCCTGAGGTAACAGTACAGTTGAAACCTCCAAGAAGTGACCCCATTTTAAAAACTACACCCCTTAAGGCATTCATTTAGAGGTGTAGTGAGCATTTTGACCGGAGACACACACCCTATAAACTGTAATGTATGTTCCCACGGGTATGGCAATACCCTACATGTGGCTGTTATCAGCTGCCTGGGCATGCAGCAGGGCTCAGAGGGGAAAGGGGGGATAAGCTGTGCGGAGTGCATCAGGGTAAGTAAAACTGGGGTAGATTAAAAATCAAGGGATGTGTAATGACAAGGTAGGGAGACAGACAGGTGAGCCCTAATCTACCCGCCACTCAGTCCCTGCCTACTTGCAACGACCCGTCCTAAGCGACAGGGTACAACTGGGCGACGGTCCCTACGCTCAGTAAGTGCAAGACAGACAAAACAGACAGGGGTACACAGAAGATAGGGAAACGGGGCAGCTGCCCACGGAGACACCGTGAGCAACAAGAGTGGTGAACGAGCCGAGTCAAACAAGGAGTGAGCGAGGTACAAAACGCTGAGCAGGAGAGTTGTCAGAAAGCCAAGGTCAATAACAAGCAGAGGATCAGTAGTACAAGCAGCAGCAGCAGCAAGCCAGGAAACAAGCATAGAAGAATCACAGGCAAAGGAGGAACAGGAAAGGCAGCTATAAATAGACAGTGGGCGGGAACTAGCTCCGTCTGGCCAGGCTGTGATAGGCTCTCCCACTCCTAAGCCTGACATCCTGAGTGGTGGAAGATGGAGTCAGTCTCACAGACATAGGAGCAGGTGCAGACTGATTGCCCACGGGCGTCGACACAGAACCTGTGTCTGGCAAATCCTTTACAGGATGTATGATAAATTTTGAAGCACTCTTTCATATGGAGCCTTAGTTTTTCGGGACACGTGTCACATTGATATATTGTGTCCTTCCTTATCCCCCTCTTATAGCAGACTTTGTACCTATTTTCACTTTTTCCTTTCTTGCCAGTTTGGGGAACTTCTCCTGGAAAGTGTTGCCCTGGTATGATGCATGTGGCCATGCTTCCAGAAGTACTGGGTGCCCCCCCCCTTCTTGGTCCCTAAAAATTAGTTTCTTGATAACCACCTCTTGAAATTTCAGGAAAGTTCCCCTCTGGCCTGTACATCGACGTAACACGTACACATTGTACAATGCCATCTGTATGATGTGCACGGCCAGCTTCTTATACCACACCGCATGGCGCTGTAGGGCTTCAGGGCTTGATCTAACAAGTCCACCCCTCCCATGTACCTACTGTAGTCCAGGATGCAGTCTGGTTTAGGGGTCTTTGTACTGGTACCTCGTACAGGTACATGGGTACTGGTGTGACATCTCTCTTGTCCTTGTACTTGACACACAATATGTTGCTGCTAGATTGTGCCCTGCTCTCACCCCCTCTGAGTGTTTGCCCAAGCAGAGTCTTAGGGAGGCCTCTCAGATTTCTTCTAGCGGTGCCGCATGACTTCTGGAAGCGAGGCAGTTGAAGAGAGGGACGCTGGTATAAAAATTATCCAGGTAGAGGTGGTAACCCTGGTCTAGCAGTGGGTGCACCAAATCCCACACAATTTTTGCATTAACTCCCAGTAAGGGGGGGGAGGGCATTCTGGGGGCTGAATACTGGTGTCCTTCCCTTCATATATCCTAAATTTGTAGGTATACCCTGATGCACTCTCGCACCGCTTATACATCTTCACGCCATACCTTGCCCTCTTACTCGGCAGGTACTCGCGGAATTGAAGCCTCCCTTTAAAATGTACCAAGGACTCCTCAATAGAAATAAACGTCTCGGTGGTGTATGCTTGGGAAAACCGGACACTGACACGGTCTAATAGGGGTCTCCGTTTATACAAACGGGCAAAACTGGGTTACATATATCCTGATGTACTCCTCCTCGCGGTGTGAGGGGTTTATATTTCCAGTGATTGCGCGGTGTGAGGGGTTTATATTTCCGGTGATTGTGCGGTGTGAGGGGTTTATATTTCCGGTGATTGCGCGGTGTGGGGTGGTTATATTTCCGGTGATTGCGCGGTGTGAGGGGTTTTATATTTCCGGTGATTGCGCGGTGTGAGGGGTTTTATATTTCCGGTGATTGCGCGGTGAGAGGGGTTTTATATTTCCGGTGATTGCGCGGTATGAGGGAATTATATTTCCGGTGATTGCGCGGTGTTAGAGGTTTATATTTCCGGTGATTGCGCGGTGTGAGGGGTTTATATTTCCGGTGATTGCGCGGTGTGAGGGGTTTTATATTTCCGGTGATTGCGCGGTGTGAGGGGTTTTATATTTCCGGTGATTGCGCGGTGTGAGGGGTTTTATATTTCCGGTGATTGCGCGGTGTGAGGGGTTTATATTTCCGGTGATTGCGCGGTGTGGGGGGGTTTTATATTTCCGGTGATTGCGCGGTGTGAGGGGTTTATATTTCCGGTGATTGCGCGGTGTGAGGGGTTATATTTCCGGTGATTGCGCGGTGTGAGGGGTTTTATATTTCCGGTGATTGCGCGGTGTGAGGTGTTTATATTTCCAGTGATTGCGCGGTGTGAGGGGTTTTATATTTCCGGTGATTGCGCGGTGTGGGGGGTTGTATATTTCCGGTGATTGCGCGGTGTGAGGCGTTTTATATTTCCGGTGATTGCGCGGTGTGAGGGGTTTTATATTTCCGGTGATTGCGCGGTGTGAGGGGTTTTATATTTCCGGTGATTGCGCGGTGTGGGGGGTTTTATATTTCCGGTGATTGCGCGGTGTGAGGGGTTTATATTTCCGGTGATTGCGCGGTGTGTAATGTTTTATATTTCCGGTGATTGTGCGGTGTGGGGGGCTTATATTTCCGGTAATTGCGAGGTGTGAGGGGTTTATATTTCCTGTGATTGCGCGGTGTGAGGGGTTTTATATTTCCGGTGATTGCGCGGTGTGAGGTGTTTTTTATTTCCGGTGATTGCGCGGTGTGAGGGGTTTTATATTTCCGGTGATTGCACGGTGTGAGGGGTTTTATATTTCCGTTGATTGGGCGGTGTGAGGGGTTTTATATTTCCGCTGATTAAGCGGTGTTAGGGGTTTTATATTTCTGGTGTGAGGGGGTTTATATTTCCGGTGATTGCGCGGTGTGAGGGGTTTATATTTCCGGTGATTGCGCGGTGTGAGGGGTTTTATATTTCCGGTGATTGCGCAGTGTGAGGGGGTTTATATTTCGGGTGATTGCGCGGTGTGAGGGGTTTTAGATTTCCGGTGATTGCGCGGTGTGAGGGGTTTATATTTCCGGTGATTGCGCGGTGTGAGGGGGTTTATATTTTTGGTGATTGCGCGGTGTGAGGGGTTTTATAATTCCGGTGATTGCGCGGTGTGAGGGGTTTTATATTTCCGGTGATTGCGCGGTGTCAGGGGTTTTATATTTCCGGTGATTGCGCGGTGTGAGGGGTTTTATATTTCCGGTGTGAGGGGGTTTATATTTCCGGTGATTGCGCGGTGTGAGGGGTTTATATTCCCGGTGATTGCGCGGTGTGAGGGGTTTTATATTTCCGGTGATTGCGCAGTGTGAGGGGTTTTATATTTCCGGTGATTGCGCGGTGTGAGGGGTTTTATATTTCCGGTGTGAGGGGGTTCATATTTCCGGTGATTGCGCGGTGTGAGGGGTTTATATTTCCGGTGATTGCGCGGTGTGGGTTATATTTCCGGTGATTGCGCGGTGTGTGGAGGGTTATATTTCCGAAGATTGCGCTGTGTGAGGGGTTTATATTTCCCGTGATTGCGCATTGTGAGAGGTTTTATATTTCCGGTGATTGCGCGGTGTGGGGGGTTTTATATTTCCGGTGATTGCGTGGTGTGAGAGGTTTTATATTTCCGGTGATTGCGCGGTGTGAGGGGTATTATATTTCCGGTGATTGCGCGGTATGAGAGGTTTATATTTCCGGTGATTGTGCGGTGTGAGGGCTTTATATTTCCGGTGATTGCGCGGTGTGAGGGGTTTTATATTTCCGGTGATTGCGCGGTGTGGTGGGGTTTTATATTTCCGGTGATTGCGCGGTGTGAGGGGTTTTATATTTCCGGTGATTGCGCGGTGTGAGGGGTTTATATTTCCGGTGATTGCGTGGTGTGAGGGGTTTATATTTCCGGTGATTGCGCGGTGTGAGGGGGTTTATATTTCCGGTGATTGCGCGGTGTGAGGGGTTTTATATTTCCGGTGATTGCGCGGTGTGAGGGGTTTATATTTCCGGTGATTGCGCAGTGTGGGGGGGTTTTATATTTCCGGTAATTGCGCGGTGTGAGGGGTTTATATTTCCGGTGATTGCGCGGTGTGAGGGTTTTATATTTCCGGTGATTGCGCGGTGTGAGGGGTTTATATTTCCGGTGATTGCGCGGTGTGGGGGATTATATTTCCGGTGATTGCGTGGTGTGAGGGGTTTATATTTCCGGTGATTGCGCGGTGTGTGGGGTTTTATATTTCCGGTGATTGCGCGGTGTGAGGGTTTTATATTTCCGGTGATTGCGCGGTGTAAGGGGTTTATATTTACGGTGTGAGGGGGTTTATATTTCCGGTGATTGCGCGGTGTGAGGGGTTTGTATTTCCGGTGATTGCGCGGTGTGAGGGGTTTTATATTTCCGGTGATTGCGCGGTGTGAGGGGTTTATATTTCCGGTGATTGCGCGGTGTGAGGGGGTTTATATTTTTGGTGATTGCGCGGTGTGAGGGGTTTTATATTTCCGGTGATTGCGCGGTGTCAGGGGTTTTATATTTCCGGTGATTGCGCGGTGTGAGGGGTTTTATATTTCCGGTGTGAGGGGGTTTATATTTCCGGTGATTGCGCGGTGTGAGGGGTTTATATTCCCGGTGATTGCGCGGTGTGAGGGGTTTTATATTTCCGGTGATTGCGCGGTGTGAGGGGTTTTATATTTCCGGTGATTGCGCGGTGTGAGGGGTTTTATATTTCCGGTGTGAGGGGGTTCATATTTCCGGTGATTGCGCGGTGTGAGGGGTTTATATTTCCGGTGATTGCGCGGTGTGTGGAGGGTTATATTTCCGAAGATTGCGCGGTGTGAGGGGTTTATATTTCCCGTGATTGCGCGGTGGGAGAGGTTTTATATTTCCCGTGATTGCGCGGTGTGAGGGGTTTTATATTTCCGGTCATTGCGCGGTGTGGGGGGTTTTATATTTCCGGTGATTGCGTGGTGTGAGAGGTTTTATATTTCCGGTGATTGCGCGGTGTGAGGGGTTTTATATTTCCGGTGATTGTGCGGTGTGAGGGGTTTATATTTCCGGTGATTGCGCGGTGTGAGGGGTTTTATATTTCCGGTGATTGCGCGGTGTGGGGGGGTTTTATATTTCCGGTGATTGCGCGGTGTGAGGGATTTTATATTTCCGGTGATTGCGCGGTGTGAGGGGTTTTATATTTCCGGTGATTGCGCGGTGTGGGGGGTTTATATTTCCGGTGATTGCGCGGTGTGAGGGGTTTATATTTCCGGTGATTGCGCGGTGTGGGGGATTATATTTCCGGTGATTGCGTGGTGTGAGGGGGTTTATATTTCCGGTGATTGCGCGGTGTGTGGGGTTTTATATTTCCGGTGATTGCGCGGTGTGAGGGTTTTATATTTCCGGTGATTGCGCGGTGTGAGGGGCTTATATTTCCGGTGTGAGGGGGTTTATATTTCCGGTGATTGCGTGGTGTGAGGGGTTTATATTTCCGGTGATTGCGCGGTGTGAGGGGGTTTATATTTCCGGTGATTGCGCGGTGTGAGGGGGTTTATATTTCCGGTGATTGCGCGGTGTGAGGGGTTTATATTTCCGGTGATTGCGCGGTGTGGGGGGGTTTTATATTTCCGGTGATTGCGCGGTGTGAGGGGTTTTATATTTCCGGTGATTGCGCGGTGTGGGGGGTTTATATTTCCGGTGATTGCGCGGTGTGAGGGGTTTATATTTCCGGTGATTGCGCGGTGTGGGGGATTATATTTCCGGTGATTGCGTGGTGTGAGGGGGTTTATATTTCCGGTGATTGCGCGGTGTGTGGGGTTTTATATTTCCGGTGATTGCGCGGTGTGAGGGGCTTATATTTCCGGTGTGAGGGGGTTTATATTTCCGGTGATTGCGCGGTGTGAGGGGTTTATATTTCCGGTGATTGCGCGGTGTGAGGGTTTTATATTTCCGGTGATTGCGCGGTGTGAGGGGTTTATATTTCCGGTGATTGCGCGGTGTGGGGGATTATATTTCCGGTGATTGCGTGGTGTGAGGGGTTTATATTTCCGGTGATTGCGCGGTGTGTGGGGTTTTATATTTCCGGTGATTGCGCGGTGTGAGGGTTTTATATTTGCGGTGATTGCGCGGTGTAAGGGGTTTATATTTACGGTGTGAGGGGGTTTATATTTCCGGTGATTGCGCGGTGTGAGGGGTTTGTATTTCCGGTGATTGCGCGGTGTGAGGGGTTTTATATTTCCGGTGATTGCGCGGTGTGAGGGGTTTATATTTCCGGTGATTGCGCGGTGTGAGGGGGTTTATATTTTTGGTGATTGCGCGGTGTGAGGGGTTTTATATTTCCGGTGATTGCGCGGTGTCAGGGGTTTTATATTTCCGGTGATTGCGCGGTGTGAGGGGTTTTATATTTCCGGTGTGAGGGGGTTTATATTTCCGGTGATTGCGCGGTGTGAGGGGTTTATATTCCCGGTGATTGCGCGGTGTGAGGGGTTTTATATTTCCGGTGATTGCGCGGTGTGAGGGGTTTTATATTTCCGGTGATTGCGCGGTGTGAGGGGTTTTATATTTCCGGTGTGAGGGGGTTCATATTTCCGGTGATTGCGCGGTGTGAGGGGTTTATATTTCCGGTGATTGCGCGGTGTGTGGAGGGTTATATTTCCGAAGATTGCGCGGTGTGAGGGGTTTATATTTCCCGTGATTGCGCGGTGGGAGAGGTTTTATATTTCCCGTGATTGCGCGGTGTGAGGGGTTTTATATTTCCGGTCATTGCGCGGTGTGGGGGGTTTTATATTTCCGGTGATTGCGTGGTGTGAGAGGTTTTATATTTCCGGTGATTGCGCGGTGTGAGGGGTTTTATATTTCCGGTGATTGTGCGGTGTGAGGGGTTTATATTTCCGGTGATTGCGCGGTGTGAGGGGTTTTATATTTCCGGTGATTGCGCGGTGTGGGGGGGTTTTATATTTCCGGTGATTGCGCGGTGTGAGGGATTTTATATTTCCGGTGATTGCGCGGTGTGAGGGGTTTTATATTTCCGGTGATTGCGCGGTGTGGGGGGTTTATATTTCCGGTGATTGCGCGGTGTGAGGGGTTTATATTTCCGGTGATTGCGCGGTGTGGGGGATTATATTTCCGGTGATTGCGTGGTGTGAGGGGGTTTATATTTCCGGTGATTGCGCGGTGTGTGGGGTTTTATATTTCCGGTGATTGCGCGGTGTGAGGGTTTTATATTTCCGGTGATTGCGCGGTGTGAGGGGCTTATATTTCCGGTGTGAGGGGGTTTATATTTCCGGTGATTGCGTGGTGTGAGGGGTTTATATTTCCGGTGATTGCGCGGTGTGAGGGGGTTTATATTTCCGGTGATTGCGCGGTGTGAGGGGGTTTATATTTCCGGTGATTGCGCGGTGTGAGGGGTTTATATTTCCGGTGATTGCGCGGTGTGGGGGGGTTTTATATTTCCGGTGATTGCGCGGTGTGAGGGGTTTTATATTTCCGGTGATTGCGCGGTGTGGGGGGTTTATATTTCCGGTGATTGCGCGGTGTGAGGGGTTTATATTTCCGGTGATTGCGCGGTGTGGGGGATTATATTTCCGGTGATTGCGTGGTGTGAGGGGGTTTATATTTCCGGTGATTGCGCGGTGTGTGGGGTTTTATATTTCCGGTGATTGCGCGGTGTGAGGGTTTTATATTTCCGGTGATTGCGCGGTGTGAGGGGCTTATATTTCCGGTGTGAGGGGGTTTATATTTCCGGTGATTGCGCGGTGTGAGGGGTTTGTATTTCCGGCGATTGCGCGGTGTGAGGGGTTTTATATTTCCGGTGATTGCGCGGTGTGGGGGGTTCATATTTCCGGTGATGGTGTGGGGTGGGGGGTTTATATTTCCGCTGATTTCGCGGTGTGAGGGGTTTTATATTTCCGGTGATTGCGCGGTGTGGGGGGTTTTATATTTCCGGTGATTGTGCGGTGTGGGGGGGTTTATATTTCCGGTGATTGCGCGGTGTGAGGTGTTTTATATTTCCGGTGATTGCGCGGTGTGAGGGGTTTTATATTTCCGGTGATTGCACGGTGTGAGGGGGTTTATATTTTTGGTGATTGCGCGGTGTGAGGGGTTTTATATTTCCGGTGATTGCGCGGTGTGAGGGGTTTTATATTTCCGGTGTGAGGGGGTTTATATTTCCGGTGATTGCGCGGTGTGAGGGGTTTATATTCCCGGTGATTGCGCGGTGTGAGGGGTTTTATATTTCCGGTGATTGCGCGGTGTGAGGGGTTTTATATTTCCGGTGATTGCGCGGTGTGAGGGGTTTTATATTTCCGGTGTGAGGGGGTTCATATCTCCGGTGATTGCGCGGTGTGAGGGGTTTATATTTCCGGTGATTGCGCGGTGTGGGGGGGGGGTTATATTTCCGGTGATTGCGCGGTGTGAGGGGGGGTTATATTTCCGAAGATTGCGCGGTGTGAGGGGTTTATATTTCCCGTGATTGCGCGGTGTGAGAGGTTTTATATTTCCCGTGATTGCGCGGTGTGAGGGGTTTTATATTTCCGGTGATTGCGCGGTGTGAGGGGTTTATATTTCCGGTGATTGCGCGGTGTGGGGGGTTTTATATTACCGGTGATTGCGCGGTGTGAGAGGTTTTATATTTCCGGTGATTGCGCGGTGTGAGGGGTTTATATTTCCGGTGATTGCGCGGTGTGAGGGGTTTATATTTCCGGTGATTGCGCGGTGTGAGGGGTTTATATTTCCGGTGATTGCGCGGTGTGGGGGGGTTATATTTCCGGTGATTGCGCGGTGTGAGGGGTTTTATATTTCCGGTGATTGCGCGGTGTGAGGGGTTTTATATTTCCGGTGATTGCGCGGTATGAGGGGATTATATTTCCGGTGATTGCGAGGTGTGAGGGGTTTATATTTCCGGTGATTGCGCGGTGTGAGGGGGTTTATATTTCCGGTGATTGCGCGGTGTGAGGGGTTTATATTTCCGGTGATTGCGCAGTGTGGGGGGGGGGTTTATATTTCCGGTGATTGCGCGGTGTGAGGGGTTTATATTTCCGGTGATTGCGCGGTGTGAGGGGTTTATATTTCCGGTGATTGCGCGGTGTGGGGGATTATATTTCCGGTGATTGCGTTGTGTGTGGGGGTTTATATTTCCGGTGATTGCGCGGTGTGTGGGGTTTTATATTTCCGGTGATTGCGCGGTGTGAGGGTTTTATATTTCCGGTGATTGCGCGGTGTAAGAGGTTTATATTTCCGGTGTGAGGGGGTTTATATTTCCGGTGATTGCGCGGTGTGAGGGGTTTGTATTTCCGGTGATTGCGCGGTGTGAGGGGTTTTATATTTCCGGTGATTGCGCGGTGTGAGGGGTTTTATATTTCCGGTGATTGCGCGGTGTGGGGGGTTCATATTTCCGGTGATTGCGCGGTGTGGGGCGGGGGGTTTATATTTCCGCTGATTTCGCGGTGTGAGGGGTTTTATATTTCCGGTGATTGCGCGGTGTGGGGGGTTTTATATTTCCGGTGATTGCGCGGTGTGAGGGGTTTATATTTCCGGTGATTGCGCGGTGTGTAATATTTTATATTTCCGGTGATTGTGCGGTGTGGGGGGCTTATATTTCCGGTAATTGCGAGGTGTGAGGGGTTTATATTTCCTGTGATTGCGCGGTGTGAGGGGTTTTATATTTCCGGTGATTGCGCGGTGTGAGGGGTTTATTTTTCCGGTGATTGCGCGGTGTGAGGGGTTTTATATTTCCGGTGATTGCGCGGTGTGAGGTGTTTTTTATTTCCGGTGATTGCGCGGTGTGAGGGGTTTATATTTCCGGTGATTGCGCGGTGTGAGGGGTTTTATATTTCCGGTGATTGCGCGGTGTGAGGGGTTTTATATTTCCGGTGTGAGGGGGTTTATATTTCCGGTGATTGCGCGGTGTGAGGGGTTTATATTCCCGGTGATTGCGCGGTGTGAGGGGTTTTATATTTCCGGTGATTGCGCGGTGTGAGGGGTTTTATATTTCCGGTGATTGCGCGGTGTGAGGGGTTTTATATTTCCGGTGTGAGGGGGTTTATATTTCCGGTGATTGCGCGGTGTGAGGGGTTTATATTCCCGGTGATTGCGCGGTGTGAGGGGTTTTATATTTCCGGTGATTGCGCGGTGTGAGGGGTTTTATATTTCCGGTGATTGCGCGGTGTGAGGGGTTTTATATTTCCGGTGTGAGGGGGTTTATATTTCCGGTGATTGCGCGGTGTGAGGGGTTTATATTTCCGGTGATTGCGCGGTGTGGGGGGGGGGGGTTATATTTCCGGTGATTGCGCGGTGTGGGGGGGGTTATATTTCCGAAGATTGCGCGGTGTGAGGGGTTTATATTTCCCGTGATTGCGCGGTGTGAGAGGTTTTATATTTCCCGTGATTGCGCGGTGTGAGGGGTTTTATATTTCCGGTGATTGCGCGGTGTGAGGGGTTTATATTTCCGGTGATTGCGCGGTGTGAGGGGTTTATATTTCCGGTGATTGCGCGGTGTGAGGGGTTTATATTTCCGGTGATTGCGCGGTGTGAGGGGTTTATATTTCCGGTGATTGCGCGGTGTGAGGGTTTTATATTTCCGGTGATTGCGCGGTGTGGGGGGTTTATATTTCCGGTGATTGCGCGGTGTGAGGGGTTTATATTTCCGGTGATTGCGCGGTGTGGGGGATTATATTTCCGGTGATTGCGTGGTGTGAGGGGGTTTATATTTCCGGTGATTGCGCGGTGTGTGGGGTTTTATATTTCCGGTGATTGCGCGGTGTGAGGGTTTTATATTTCCGGTGATTGCGCGGTGTGAGGGGTTTATATTTCCGGTGTGAGAGGGTTTATTTTTCCGGTGATTGCGCGGTGTGAGGGGTTTGTATTTCCGGCGATTGCGCGGTGTGAGGGGTTTTATATTTCCGGTGATTGCGCGGTGTGAGGCGGGGGGTTTATATTTCCGCTGATTTCGCGGTGTGAGGGGTTTTATATTTCCGGTGATTGCGCGGTGTGGGGGGTTTTATATTTCCGGTGATTGCGCGGTGTGAGGGGTTTATATTTCCGGTGATTGCGCGGTGTGTAATGTTTTATATTTCCGGTGATTGTGCGGTGTGGGGGGCTTATATTTCCGGTAATTGCGAGGTGTGAGGGGTTTATATTTCCTGTGATTGCGCGGTGTGAGGGGTTTTATATTTCCGGTGATTGCGCGGTGTGAGGGGTTTATTTTTCCGGTGATTGCGCGGTGTGAGGGGTTTTATATTTCCGGTGATTGCGCGGTGTGAGGTGTTTTTTATTTCCGGTGATTGCGCGGTGTGAGGGGTTTTATATTTCCGGTGATTGCACGGTGTGAGGGGGTTTATATTTTTGGTGATGGCGCGGTGTCAGGGGTTTTATATTTCCGGAGATTGCGCGGTGTGAGGGGTTTTATATTTCCGGTGTGAGGGGGTTTATATTTCCGGTGATTGCGCGGTGTGAGGGGTTTATATTCCCGGTGATTGCGCGGTGTGAGGGGTTTTATATTTCCGGTGATTGCGCGGTGTGAGGGGTTTTATATTTCCGGTGATTGCGCGGTGTGAGGGGTTTTATATTTCCGGTGTGAGGGGGTTCATATTTCCGGTGATTGCGCGGTGTGAGGGGTTTATATTTCCGGTGATTGCGCGGTGTGGGGGGGGGTTATATTTCCGGTGATTGCGCGGTGTGGGGGGGGTTATATTTCCGAAGATTGCGCGGTGTGAGGGGTTTATATTTTCCGTGATTGCGCGGTGTGAGAGGTTTTATATTTCCCGTGATTGCGCGGTGTGAGGGGTTTTATATTTCCGGTGATTGCGCGGTGTGGGGGGTTTTATATTTCCGGTGATTGCGCGGTGTGAGAGGTTTTATATTTCCGGTGATTGCGCGGTGTGAGGGGTTTATATTTCCGGTGATTGCGCGGTGTGAGGGGTTTATATTTCCGGTGATTGCGCGGTGTGAGGGGTTTATATTTCCGGTGATTGCGCGGTGTGAGGGGTTTATATTTCCGGTGATTGCGCGGTGTGGGGGGGTTATATTTCCGGTGATTGCGCGGTGTGAGGGGTTTTATATTTCCGGTGATTGCGCGGTGTGAGGGGTTTTATATTTCCGGTGATTGCGCGGTATGAGGGGATTATATTTCCGGTGATTGCGCGGTGTGAGAGGTTTATATTTCCGGTGATTGCGCGGTGTGAGGGGTTTTATATTTCCGGTGATTGCGCGGTGTGGGGGGGTTTTATATTTCCGGTGATTGCGCGGTGTGAGGGGTTTTATATTTCCGGTGATTGCGCGGTGTGAGGGGTTTATATTTCCGGTGATTGCGCGGTGTGAGGGGTTTATATTTCCGGTGATTGCGCGGTGTGAGGGGTTTATATTTCCGGTGATTGCGCGGTGTGAGGGGTTTATATTTCCGGTGATTGCGCGGTGTGAGGGTTTTATATTTCCGGTGATTGCGCGGTGTGGGGGGTTTATATTTCCGGTGATTGCGCGGTGTGAGGGGTTTATATTTCCGGTGATTGCGCGGTGTGGGGGATTATATTTCCGGTGATTGCGTGGTGTGAGGGGGTTTATATTTCCGGTGATTGCGCGGTGTGTGGGGTTTTATATTTCCGGTGATTGCGCGGTGTGAGGGTTTTATATTTCCGGTGATTGCGCGGTGTGAGGGGTTTATATTTCCGGTGTGAGAGGGTTTATATTTCCGGTGATTGCGCGGTGTGAGGGGTTTGTATTTCCGGCGATTGCGCGGTGTGAGGGGTTTTATATTTCCGGTGATTGCGCGGTGTGAGGCGGGGGGTTTATATTTCCGCTGATTTCGCGGTGTGAGGGGTTTTATATTTCCGGTGATTGCGCGGTGTGGGGGGTTTTATATTTCCGGTGATTGCGCGGTGTGAGGGGTTTATATTTCCGGTGATTGCGCGGTGTGTAATGTTTTATATTTCCGGTGATTGTGCGGTGTGGGGGGCTTATATTTCCGGTAATTGCGAGGTGTGAGGGGTTTATATTTCCTGTGATTGCGCGGTGTGAGGGGTTTTATATTTCCGGTGATTGCGCGGTGTGAGGGGTTTATTTTTCCGGTGATTGCGCGGTGTGAGGGGTTTTATATTTCCGGTGATTGCGCGGTGTGAGGTGTTTTTTATTTCCGGTGATTGCGCGGTGTGAGGGGTTTATATTTCCGGTGATTGCGCGGTGTGAGGGGTTTATATTTCCGGTGATTGCGCGGTGTGAGGGGGTTTATATTTCCGGTGATTGCACGGTGTGAGGGGGTTTATATTTTTGGTGATGGCGCGGTGTCAGGGGTTTTATATTTCCGGAGATTGCGCGGTGTGAGGGGTTTTATATTTCCGGTGTGAGGGGGTTTATATTTCCGGTGATTGCGCGGTGTGAGGGGTTTATATTCCCGGTGATTGCGCGGTGTGAGGGGTTTTATATTTCCGGTGATTGCGCGGTGTGAGGGGTTTTATATTTCCGGTGATTGCGCGGTGTGAGGGGTTTTATATTTCCGGTGTGAGGGGGTTCATATTTCCGGTGATTGCGCGGTGTGAGGGGTTTATATTTCCGGTGATTGCGCGGTGTGGGGGGGGTTATATTTCCGGTGATTGCGCGGTGTGGGGGGGGTTATATTTCCGAAGATTGCGCGGTGTGAGGGGTTTATATTTTCCGTGATTGCGCGGTGTGAGAGGTTTTATATTTCCCGTGATTGCGCGGTGTGAGGGGTTTTATATTTCCGGTGATTGCGCGGTGTGGGGGGTTTTATATTTCCGGTGATTGCGCGGTGTGAGAGGTTTTATATTTCCGGTGATTGCGCGGTGTGAGGGGTTTATATTTCCGGTGATTGCGCGGTGTGAGGGGTTTATATTTCCGGTGATTGCGCGGTGTGAGGGGTTTATATTTCCGGTGATTGCGCGGTGTGAGGGGTTTATATTTCCGGTGATTGCGCGGTGTGGGGGGGTTATATTTCCGGTGATTGCGCGGTGTGAGGGGTTTTATATTTCCGGTGATTGCGCGGTGTGAGGGGTTTTATATTTCCGGTGATTGCGCGGTATGAGGGGATTATATTTCCGGTGATTGCGCGGTGTGAGAGGTTTATATTTCCGGTGATTGCGCGGTGTGAGGGGTTTTATATTTCCGGTGATTGCGCGGTGTGGGGGGGTTTTATATTTCCGGTGATTGCGCGGTGTGAGGGGTTTTATATTTCCGGTGATTGCGCGGTGTGAGGGGTTTATATTTCCGGTGATTGCGAGGTGTGAGGGGTTTATATTTCCGGTGATTGCGCGGTGTGAGGGGTTTATATTTCCGGTGATTGCGCGGTGTGGGGGGGTTTTATATTTCCGGTGATTGCGCGGTGTGAGGGGTTTATATTTCCGGTGATTGCGCGGTGTGGGGGGTTTATATTTCCGGTGATTGCGCGGTGTGAGGGGTTTATATTTCCGGTGATTGCGCGGTGTGGGGGATTATATTTCCGGTGATTGCGCGGTGTGGGGGTGTATATTTCTGGAGATTACACACCACTTCTCTCAAAGGCTATCATGGTGCACAGCAAGACGGCAATGGAGGATGGAATGGAGGTCTAGTAGTCTCTTATAAATGGTGGATCCTGTGTTATCTATATATAGGGGTTACCTGTCAGTGTAATCCTGCCTGAGATGATAATGAGGTGACTTCTGAGAAGCGATTTCTACAATAGGGTTGTCACAATACCAGAATTTGGACTTCAATACCGATACTTCATGTAGAATTACAATTTGAGATACCAAAACGATACTTTGCTAACAATAATAATAACTAAAAAAAACGCACAAAAATAAAAAGTCCTTCCACTTTCTGATTTGAGCCTCATGGTCTTATGAATTTTGAACCTCCATTAATAGTAATTAATCCCATTATGTAGCTCACAGTCATAATGGGCAACATTGAGTTAATGTGCGAGAGAAGGTGTATGGGCAGCACAGTAGAACAAAAACCTCCAGGGCATAAGGGTGCCGGCCTCCAGGGATCCGACTTGTAAATCCCCAATGGTATACAAATGTAAGGAGAAAGAGGCAGCCTAGAGTGCTGCCTCTTTCTCCTTACATGAGTTAATGTGTGAGGTACATGATGGGATTAATTACTACTAATATGAGGCACGTCGAGGTTCAAAATTCATAAGACTCTGTGCCTCACATTAATAATTCCCCCCTTCATTTTCCGCACATAACGGCAACATTGGGGTTAAAAATGTTTTCCTCTTTATGTAATCCTGCCTGTGATGACTGCTGAGAAGTGATCTCTACAGAACTGCAAGTGTCAGTCTATTGTGAATGGTGTATCCTGTGCAGGGCCGATCTTAGGGGTGCGCGAGCACACAGGGTGCTGCCCCCTCCAAGCATGTAGGGGGCGCCACTGGGCTCTGCCTCTACTCTGTGCTCTTCTCTTAGTTACACACACGGAGTAAATAGAGCCGAGGAGCAAGAGAAAAGGAGGAAGCTCCGCCCACAGCCTGTCCTGCAAGAAACCTGTGATCCTGTCAGCAAGGAGAGATGGTGAGAATCTATGTGTCTCTGTGTGTGTGTATATGTTACAGTGTGTGTGTGTGTGTGTGTGTGTGTGTGTGTATACAGTATGTGTATATGTTACAGTGTGTGTGCATGTGTGTGTGTGTCTCTGTGTGTGTGTATACAGTATGTGTATATGTTACAGTGTGTGTGTGTGTGTGTGTGTGTGTGTGTATATACAGTATGTGTATATGTTACAGTGTGTGTGTGTGTGTCTCTGTGTGTGTGTATACAGTATGTGTATATGTTACAGTGTGTGTGTGTGTGTGTGTGTGTGTGTCTCTGTATACAGTATGTGTATATGTTACAGTGTGTGTGTGTGTGTGTGTGTATATGTTACAGTGTGTGTGTGTGTGTGTGTGTGTATGTGTGTATACAGTATGTGTATATGTTACAGTGTGTGTGTGTGTGTGTGTGTGTAGGTGTGTGTGTGTGTATACAGTATGTGTATATGTTACAGTGTGTGTGCATGTGTGTGCGTGCGCCTGTATGTGTTTATGTCTCTTTGTAAAAGTGTGTGTTTAATATTAAAGTAGAACAGATAAAATGAAGATATCTGTGCTGCCACCTATATACCCTGCAGCCCCCTATATACCCTGCAGCCCCCTATATACCCTGCTGCCCCTTATATACTCTGCTGCCCCTATATACCCTGCTTCCCCTTATATAACCTGCTTACCCTTATATAACCTGCTTCCCCTTGTATACTCAGCTGCCCCTTATATATATGCCTCTGTGTGTACAGATAATGTAGTGGATGTTATCACTGTATTATCTGTTGTGTTACATAGGACTGCATGCGAAATCTGCTACATTATCTGTACTGGGTATATATGGGTCTGTTTGTGAATGTGTCTTTGTGCCTTTTATGTATTTGTATATGTTCCGGTCTGTGTATGTGTGTGTGTCTGTACGTCTACATATTTACCTGTATGCATATATTCCAGATGTGTGTATGTATAATTGCCTGTATGTCTAAATATCTGTCTCTATGTATGCACAGTATATATGTTCCAGTATGTGCGTGTCTATATATGTGGTTCATATTTGGTTTGTGTAGGGGGCAGCAACAGGGAGTCCCGCACAGGGCGCCATCCAACCTAAGACCAGTCCTGATCATGTGATATCTATATATAGGTGTTACCTGTCAGTGTAATCCTGCATGTAATGTTAATGAGATGTCTGCTGAGAATTGATCTCTACAGAACAGGAAGGATCAGTCTACTATAAGACTCAGTGGCCAGAGGGAAAAATGCAAGATTTTAGGATTATTTTTAAATAAAGATTACTTTAAAAAAAAAGAAATCGTAAAAATATTTTTAACATAAAAACTTTAAACAATAGGTCATTTTCTGATGACACACGCCCTATAAGTGGTTAAACGGAGTTTCCTCAGATCCCGGCTGTTAATCGCAGCTGGTGCCTCCAAAATCTGACACTAAGCCTAGTGCATGACCGGATCCATAGATCACCTTGTAGAGAACTTCTATGTGCAGTCACAGCTCCCTCAGGTCCTGCACTATGTATAACACATTGTCTGACGTGTTACTGTAATGTAGAACTAAGGAGGAACCCCACCTTAACAAACCTCCCAATTCACTTTCTAAATTCATTATTACTGACCTCTGGTAACACCTCCTGGAATTTCCTCCTCCACTTCACTCTTACACCGTTGATCGCCCCTCACCCGCTCTTCTTCTTCATCCTCCACTTTAATATCAGTCAGATCTTCCCCCTGATTTCACACATGTAACAATTCAGTACAATACAGCAGAGAGTGCGAAGAATCTAACAGATCAACATAAGAAACCACCAAAATCTATGTCCACATCTATGACCGGAGGACCAAAAAGCTCCGCACCCCCCTATATAGATCTGGTATACGGCTCAGCTTCATCTACCTGATGATTCTCTGGGACATTGTGATTTTCCTCTGGACAGTCCTGGGAATACAGAGGACTGGGACATCTCTCTGGTGGATTTCTCCTACTGGATCCATCTGTAGGAAACACACAGTGACTGAATACATGACTACTGTATATCTGTCTATATATCAGACACTTCTCTCTACACTTCTATGTTTACTGATCAGAGCCGGAATTACAATGTTGAGGTCCTCACTACCGGTGTCGATGTTCCTGCACCTTGTAAGCCGCAGGCCTAAAGGAGACTGTGCCCTACCAGAGCGAACGGCGGGGCGTAACTGGCTCCCTGCTCCGCCATAGTATTTACCTGTATCTGCCTTCTGTGGACGCGGATACACATGAAAGTGGCGGGACACAGGGGCCTCTATTTTGAGAGTGCCCTGCAACCCAAAAAATTGTCAGTGTGTCAAATGCTTATTAGCCTCTTACAGGCTGTGTACACCTTTATAGACAATATTTTCTACACGCTTTTATTAACCCCTCCATACGGCAATATTCTTTCAAACCGCTGATGCCCCGGGCAGTTGTCATATAAATAAACATTGGCAGAATGGAAAGGGGTTTAATGTGTGCAGCACTGCACTTTCCTGTCCGCCGGCTCTCTCCACAAGTGCCGGCACATCTCCCCCTTAGTTTAATCAAACTTACATGCCAAACCCCTGCAGATAGCACCTCAGCACCTGTAGATAGCGCCACTGAAGCTCCCACTAGGAGCAGAATGCTTTGCCAGAGCGTTGCCGTCAACTTGGCTGGGAATTGTGATCCTAGAGGGAGCCCCTGACGTCTCTGTCCATATATGGACAGTCACGACAGGGACTCCTCTGGGAGTGGAATCCATGGCCTATTTTTGACCTGTTTAAGACAGATCCATTGCTCAAATCTGACGTGTCACTTTAAGGGTATGTGCACACGGGGCTGATAAGATGTAGATTTTCTGTTCTCCACATAGAGGTGGGACCCCCATATATCAGACATTTATAGCATATCTCTCAGATGAGAAGAGTAAAATGAAGACATTCCCCCCCCAGACAATGAAGACCTGACTCCTGACAACCTGACACATGGCGGATACTGGGGAGACATTGCTGACATCGCACAAGACGTGGTGCACACTATGCAGTCAGTGTTTTGATATGAACTGTGAGGTTCTGCAGCAGCTGAGGTGACATTATATATAAAGGAAACATGCAGTGTGATCTCTTATCATCATGTTATAGCGCAGGTGGAGCGGAGCAGAGTGATACATTGTTTTGTGGGATAAGATTCAGTATAAACTTGTATTTTACTCATTTAACCCCTTCCTGAACAGGACATTTACCGACATAGGGAACACCTGACACCCTGGGCTGGAAACCTGCAAAGGCTGGAAACCTGAGAGAACTGTGATTAAGGCCATTTATATACTTAGATTCTGTGGTCAACAGCGACTGCAGAAACTAAGCTGTAAGAAAGACGGGGGTCCTCCCTGACAGCTCATCGTCCCCACGCGACACGATGGACGGTTGTCATGGCAGCATGGGGGGCAATGAAGGTCCGCCATCTTTCTGCTCCTATAAACCCCTTAATATTAATCACGATATATTGCGATACATTAGTATTACAGTGATTTGTACCGGAGATCTAATCATCACTAGTTCAAGTCCCCCAGAACAGGAATACATTTTTTTAGAAAAAACAGTAAAATAAAAAAACACTAGCAGCTCTAAAAATATAAATAAAAAATATTATAAAATGATCAAAAACTGCAGCTCGTCCCACAAAAAATAAGCCCTCACTCCGCTACATCCACAGAAAAATAAAAAAAAGGTTCTGGTTCTGATTATACATAGTTGTCAACTTTTTACATTTCTTTCCAAGGACAATTAGGGTGTGGCTTCTTTGGGGGGTGTCTTATGGGGCGTGGTTTATCTCATGGGTGTGGCTAATGGGGCATGGTTTTCTTCCCAGAATTTCTGCATCCAAATAAACAAACAAAACCGTCTGCACTAGTTTGGCTGACAACCACTATGGTGGCCGGTATCTCTCTGGTTATCTGGTTGTTTACAGGCAGGTGATGTCTCACTTTATCACTAGGGCGAGGTGATATGTGCTGACCACTACTGGCAGCGTAAATACCAGCGCAGATAGTGTCACACTGTAGATGGTGTGCTCCTTTTAGATGGTGCTCCACACTGCCCCCTGTAGATAGGGCCACATACAGCCCCCCAGTAGATAGGGACACACAGCCCCCCTTGATAGGGACACACACAGCCTACTTGTAGATAGGGCCACACACAGCCCCCCTGTAGATAGCGCCACACACAGCCCCCGTGTAGATAGCGCCACACTCAGTGCCCCTTGTAGATGGCACTCCACACTGCCCCCTGCAGATAGCGCCACACACAGCCCCCTGTAGATCGCGCCACAAACAGCCCCCTTGTAGAGAGAGCCACACACAGCCCCCTTGTAGAAAGCACCATACCCCCTTGTAGATTGCGCCACACACAGCCCTCCTGTAGATTGCGCCGCACACAGCCCCCCTGTAGATTGCGCCGCACACAGCCCTCCTGTAGATTGCGCCGCACACAGCCCTCCAGTAGATTGCGCCACATACAGCCCTCCAGTAGATTGCGCCACACACAGCCCCCTTGTAGAGAGAGCCACACACGTCACCTTGTGGATAATGCCACACACATCCCCTTGTAGATAATGCCACAAACCCCCCTTGTAGAGAACGCCACAAACCCCCCTTGTAGATAGTGCCACAAACATCCCCTTGAAGAGAACGCCACAAACCCCCCTTGTACATAGTGCCACAAAGGGACGGCCAGAATGGTGTGCCATTGCACTGGGTGCATCACTCCAGCAGGTGGAAGGGGGCGCTGCGCTGGCTACCTTTCCCCTGCTCGTTTCAGAAGCGCCCGGGCCCGGCGACTCAGCATCCGCCTTTCCGCCCGTAGCAGCAATAGCGGCTACATCGGGCATGGGGACGCCCATGCTGCCAGTCGGGATGGGCCCCCCATGGCCGGCGGCACTGCTAGCAGCTGCTACAGCTGTAGCAAAGCCACATTCAATAGTGTCTGCGTCATTAGTACACAGGTACTATTGAATACTATAGCAAAGCAGGAAGGTATCTCCCAGCTCTGCTATCTGCTAGCGCCACTGTGTGGCTGGGGATTCCGCTCCTGGATTGAGCGCTTGATGTCTCTGTCCATATATGGACAGTGACAACTCCTGAAGCGGAATCCCCGTCCACAGCGTTGCTGATGCGGTGACCGGGGATTCCACTTCAGTAGAGGCCCTTGACGTCACTGTCCATAAATAGACGGTCATCAAGCGCTCCGTCCAGGAGCGGAATCTCCGGCCACAGGGGGATTCCGCTCTTTCAGGGAGCTACAGTAGCGCTATGTACAGGAAGGGGGGGGGGGTTCTATCATCTACAAGGGGGCTCTGTGGCACTACAATGGGGCTGTGTGGCACTATCTACAGGAGAATCTGTGAGTGGTGGGCTGATGGTCATTTAAGTGAGAGTGGCGGGCTGATGGTCATTTTACTGTGAGTGGGGGGCTAATGGTCATTTTACTGTGAGTGGGGGGCTGATGGTCTTCAAGTGGTTTTCACCTCTGACCTCCAATTAAAGTTAATAGGAGGCAGAAAATACCTGTGGCGTTCGTTTGGAGCTTTTTTTGCCTACGTCTTTTCCGTTAGCTTCAACGGCTTAAAGAATCACGCAAAAAAAAAAAAAAATAAAGTCAAACAACGCTGTCAATTCAAAATCTGCCTTAAAATTCCTGAAGGAATTTAGAGGAAGATATTTTCTGCTTTACAAAAAACGCTGTGTGAACATATTCTCAGTGGAGTGCTTGTTTTTAGCTGTTTTCGGTCTTTCTCAAAACAATTTTTGGTAGGGGTGCCCTGAGGAAATTTTATTTTTCCAGTGGTGCCTCGAGTCCGAAAAGGTTGGGAAACTCTGCACTAGGCTACAGGATCACGCCGGCCTACGCAAGGATCCCGTCGCGGAGCAGCTCAGTTCGTCTTGGGAACGGGGCCTAGAGGATTACAATTTTTTGGTGTTTGGGGCACTGTCTACAAGGAGCAGGTGGGGGTGCGGGAGTATGGTACTGTCTACATGGGGAGGTGGGGGGGCTGTATGGCACTGTCTACAAGGGGGAGGTGAAGGGCTGTATGGCACTGCCTACAAGGGGGAGGTGGGGGGCTATATGGCATGATCTACAAGGGGGAGTTGCGGCTCTGTATGGCGCTGTCTACATGGGGGAGGTGGGGGGGGGTTGTATGCCACGATCTACAAGGGGGAGGTGGGGGAATGAACAGCACTGTCTACAAGGGGGAGGTGGTGGGCTGTATGACACTGTCTACAAGGAGGGGTGGGGTATTATGGCACAGTCTACAGGGAGGCTGTATGGCACAGTCTACAGGGGGCACTATCTACAAGGGGGGCTGTGTGTGTGCCAGCCAGGGGAGGGGGGCATTATACTGTGTGAAGGCCACTAAGCGGACATTATTCTGTGTAAGGGCACTACAGGGGGAAATCTACTGTGTATGGCACTTAGGGCGCAAAACACTGTGTGGGCAAAATTAGAGGATAAAATACTGTGTCCTTAAAGGGGTAATAATATATGATATTATTAAATATTATTATTATTTTTGGGGCGTGGCCAGCAAGCAGCATGGATAGTCGTATCTGAGCTGAGCTCCCGGGGACCGTAACCTCTCCTGCTGATTATCCTGTCATCCTGGCTGGTAAATCTTTTTACTGGGACCAGACAAACTCTGGGCATACCTCTCCCCCTCGCAGGCTACCCGGGGACATTCTTCGGTGACTTCGTCGGCCCTGCGGACGGAAACAGTGCACGACGGCCTGGTGTTCTGCTGCAGCCTGCACTCGACGCACTTCCACTTGATATTAACCCAGCCTAGGAGACAACGAAGGACTTGCATCCACTTGCATCGGAGGTACACTGTTTATGCCCGACATCTCTTGCTTCTCCCAGGTGTCTTTTGGTCCTCTCTGTCAGACTCCGTGGTCCTGGTTGCATGGGCTTCTGTTCCTCGTGGCGGCTGGTGGTTAATGGCGGCCTGTCTGTGTCTGCAAGGCACGCATGGTGAAACATTCTTTATCTGTCTCCCCTGACAGCCGGTGAAGGTACAGACCTCAGGCTCAGTTGGGGACGACAGTTTTGATTTCTCTCAGGGCAGACCCTGAGATTCCATTGTTCCCAGTATCTGGGTGGTGAGTTGCGGCCTAACGGAGCCATTTTGCATATATGCCTGTTATACATCTATGTCACTGATTTGGCTCACCTGCTCACTATACATTCTGGGACTGCCTGCCTACCCGGTTCTTTGTCTATAGAGCTTACTTACCATATATAACTTCCTACCAGTGTGCCATACTCTGTTAAAAGGAGACTGTATCTGCTGCCTTACTTTTCCTGCTACACTATTGGTGGGGTGCGACCTACCTATTTCAGCTATACAGTGCACCATGCGTAAATCTAAACCTCAGTCTGCAGTGGATAAGCTAAAAGATTTTGCTCGTACTGATCAGGACGAAGATAATTCCTCTCCACGTAAAACGAGATCTACTCACCTCAAAAATAAAGAGGACGATGCCCGACCGAGTGGCGGCATGGATTCCGACACTGAGCCTAAACCTACGTTACGTCAGGTTTCATTGCAACTTCTATCGGCCATTGATGCTTGCAAAACTTCTTTAACAGGCCAGATTGATGAGATAAACCTTGATGTCAGTTTGCTCCATCACAACATGCAGAACCTGAGAGGCTGTATGGGAGAGATGGAGGGGCGACTTTCTCAAGTAGAGGACAGGATTGGTCCTCTTGCTACTACCCTGGCTGCTACTACACGGAAGGCGGATGCTTGTCAATCCAAAACTGATGACCTTGAAAATAGACTGCGTCGTAATAATTTACGTATAATTGGCTTACCGGAAAAATCTGAGGGCAAAACTCCTGAACCGTTTATTGAACAATGGCTCAAGAGTAACTTAGAGGCGTCAGCCTTTTCCCCTTGCTTTGTGGTTGAGAGGGCACATCGTGTTCCGGCTAAGCCGCTGCCTCAAGGTGCAGCCCCTCGGCAATTCCTGGTTGGGATTCTAAATTACAGAGATCGAGACACGTCTTTGCGTCAGTCCAGGTTGAAAGCTCCATTCAAATTCAACAATTCCACTATTTCCATATTTCCTGACTTTTCTGCAGACCTCCAGAAGCAGCGCGCCACCTTTATGGAGCTCAAAAGAAAGTTTAAGGAGTGAAACATTCCATACTCAATGGCATACCCTGCTCGTCTCCGAATTGCCTATGATGACAAAGTGGTCTTCTTGCATAGCCCGGCGAGAGAGTGGCTCCAGATGCATCCTCCGGTGGCTTGAGTGACTCTTCAGCATTCACCTGTGGGCCCTTCGAGAATGCTCCGTTGATCAGCCTGACATTCTTCACATGATGAACGTTACTGGGTGATATGTTGTATATTTTATGATGTTGTACCGTACCTTATGTCGCTATATCTACCATTGGCTATTCAGGTCAGTTGATCCAGAGGGGGATCTCTCTCCTTTCTATATATTGTTCTCATCTGATTCACTGGTAAAAAACAAACAAAAAGACCCAGAACATTTTTCTTATATGCTTACTGATGCCAGGATGGATGCCTGACCAAGACGTAGTCGAGTATTCCCCAATCTAATTTTTCTACCCCAAATGTCTGCCCTACCTATGGTTCTTGGTGGGGACATTTCTGGGTTCTTTTCCTCGGTTACTTTGTTATGTTTGATTGTTGTTCATGTGTATGTCTATGCCACTGACTCTGATAACTCTGTCCATACCTTTTTCTGCTCATCCATTGTATGCTGCTGTACTGCCCAGGACTGGCAATTGATCCTTGATGACGGGCCTCGGTGTTCCCTCATATTAGGCGATCCCGTCCCCACCTAATCTGTTTACAGGAGACTCACCTCATTAGTGAAAGATCTAGTTACCTTAGGAAACCTTGGATACAATGGGCGTGCCACTCCTTTCACACTTTTTATTCTAGAGGGGTTTCCCTGCTGATACATCGCACTGTACGATGGAATCCAATACAGACGCGAATAGACCCAGCTGGAGGTTTCGTTTTTGTTTATGCTGAAATAGACACGAAGCCATATGTTATTCTGTGTATATATAATCCACCACAGGCTAACACCTCCGTCCTTCAGGCAGCTATTGCTTTTGTACATCAAATTAGGTAATGTCTCCGGCTATAGACCGTTTCTCACAAGATCCCGCCCATAATTCAACACCCACTACTCCTTTGTGTCAGCTGATAGAAGGTTTGGCCTGGATTGATCTATGAAGACATTGTCACCCACAGGTTCTGGAATACACTTGTCATTCTCCTGGGAGACAGGCTCTCTCCAGGATTGATCTATGAAGACATTGTCACCCACAGGTTCTGGAATACACTTGTCATTCTCCTGGGAGACAGGCTCTCTCCAGGATTGATCTTTGAAGATATTGTCACCCACAGGTTCTGGAATACACTTGTCATTCTCCTGGGAGACAGGCTCTCTCCAGGATTGATCTATGAAGACATTGTCACCCACAGGTTCTGGAATACACTTGTCATTCTCCTGGGAGACAGGCTCTCTCCAGGATTGATCTATGAAGACATTGTCACCCACAGGTTCTGGAATACACTTGTCATTCTCCTGGGAGACAGGCTCTCTCCAGGATTGGTCTATGAAGACATTGTCACCCACAGGTTCTGGAATACACTTGTCATTCTCCTGGGAGACAGGCTCTCTCCAGGATTGATCTATGAAGACATTGTCACCCACAGGTTCTGGAATACACTTGTCATTCTCCTGGGAGACAGGCTCTCTCCAGGATTGATCTATGAAGACATTGTCACCCACAGGTTCTGGAATACACTTGTCATTCTCCTGGGAGACAGGCTCTCTCCAGGATTGATCTATGAAGACATTGTCACCCACAGGTTCTGGAATACACTTGTCATTCTCCTGGGAGACAGGCTCTCTCCAGGATTGATCTATGAAGACATTGTCACCCACAGGTTCTGGAATACACTTGTCATTCTCCTGGGAGACAGGCTCTCTCCAGGATTGATCTATGAAGACATTGTCACCCACAGGTTCTGGAATACACTTGTCATTCTCCTGGGAGACAGGCTCTCTCCAGGATTGGTCTATGAAGACATTGTCACCCACAGGTTCTGGAATACACTTGTCATTCTCCTGGGAGACAGGCTCTCTCCAGGATTGATCTATGAAGACATTGTCACCCACAGGTTCTGGAATACACTTGTCATTCTCCTGGGAGACAGACTCTCTCCAGGATTGATCTATGAAGACATTGTCACCCACAGGTTCTGGAATACACTTGTCATTCTCCTGGGAGACAGGCTCTCTCCAGGATTGATCTATGAAGACATTGTCACCCACAGGTTCTGGAATACACTTGTCATTCTCCTGGGAGACAGACTCTCTCCAGGATTATCTATGAAGACATTGTCACCCACAGGTTCTGGAATACACTTGTCATTCTCCTGGGAGACAGGCTCTCTCCAGGATTGATCTATGAAGACATTGTCACCCACAGGTTCTGGAATACACTTGTCATTCTCCTGGGAGACAGGCTCTCTCCAGGATTGATCTATGAAGACATTGTCACCCACAGGTTCTGGAATACACTTGTCATTCTCCTGGGAGACAGGCTCTCTCCAGGATTGATCTATGAAGACATTGTCACCCACAGGTTCTGGAATACACTTGTCATTCTCCCGGGAGACAGGCTCTCTCCAGGATTGATCTATGAAGACATTGTCACCCACAGGTTCTGGAATACACTTGTCATTCTCCTGGGAGACAGGCTCTCTCCAGGATTGGTCTATGAAGACATTGTCACCCACAGGTTCTGGAATACACTTGTCATTCTCCTGGGAGACAGGCTCTCTCCAGGATTGATCTATGAAGACATTGTCACCCACAGGTTCTGGAATACACTTGTCATTCTCCCGGGAGACAGGCTCTCTCCAGGATTGATCTATGAAGACATTGTCACCCACAGGTTCTGGAATACACTTGTCATTCTCCTGGAAGACAGGCTCTCTCCAGGATTGATCTATGAAGACATTGTCACCCACAGGTTCTGGAATACACTTGTCATTCTCCTGGGAGACAGGCTCTCTCCAGGATTGATCTATGAAGACATTGTCACCCACAGGTTCTGGAATACACTTGTCATTCTCCTGGGAGACAGGCTCTCTCCAGGATTGATCTATGAAGACATTGTCACCCACAGGTTCTGGAATACACTTGTCATTCTCCTGGGAGACAGGCTCTCTCCAGGATTGATTATGTTTTTGGTTCTCCTGCCTTATCTCTTTATGTGTCCTCCATATCACTCTCCCCCAGGGGGATTTCGGACCACAGTGCGATACTGGTCAGGTCGGAATTTCCTGGACAGCGATTGTTACCTACTTGGAAGTTGCATCCTTTCTGGTTGACACTTATTGGACCCTCTGATCGCATCCCTGACCAAATTATACAATGTTTACAAGTACATGATGCACCTATTTCTCATACCCTGAAGTGGGATACCTTTAAGGCGTACTTGCGTGGTTGTTTGCGATCTACAATTTCTTGTATTATAAAGTCCACGGCTCACTCTGAGAGGGAGGCGGGGGAATGTGTGGCCTCCGCAGAGTTGCTGTATATTTCTGATCCCACGGACGCACACAAGGCTAGTTGGTTACATTTCACTCGTTTATATAAACATGTGCTTCACCTTAAGACTAAGCGCAAATTGTTTTATTACACGTCAATATTATTTTGAGATGGAGAATCAATCCAGTCAGTTATTGGCCCACTTAATTAGACACAATAACTCCTCCAATTCAGGATAATGAGGGTGGTCTATTAACAGAGGGGGATGCCATTGCTACCAGATTTAGAAAGGACTATACCATTTTATATAGTTCCACCTCTAATCATACCATCGCAGACGTTGTAGTTTATCTGAGGGATCTGACTTTTCCTACTCTCTCTTCATCGCAGGTTACATTGCTTGACTCCCCTATGATGATGGCGGAACTTCAAGTGGCTATTCAGGAAATGTCTCTCCATAAATCCCCAGGTCCTGATGGGCTCCCTATTGAAGGTTATAGGAGGTATCGGGAACATATGGGCCCCATGTTGTTAGATACTCTTAACCAGGCTTTACTCAGCCACTCACTTCCCTCTACATTTGATGATGCTTCTATTATTGTGCTACTGAAGCCGGATAAAGACCCTGTTGATTGTGGTTCTTATAGACCAATTTCCCTAGTTAACGTGGACTATAAAATCCTACCTAAGATCCTGGCAAAGCGACTGAATCAAGTTGTTCTAACAATGATTCACCCTGACCAAACTGAATTCATGCGCGGTAAATCTACATCTATAAACATTACACGTGTACAGACACTTATGCAGATGGGTAGAATGCGGCATTTGCCTTGGGCTGTCGCTTCATTAGATACTATGAAGGCGTTCGACTCTGTTGAGTGCTCCTTCCTTCTGGCCGGCCTTCACAGCTTTGCTCCTACATTTATCTCATGGATCCAACTTCTCTATAAATCCCTTATGGCTATTGTGGTGGTCAATGGCATCCCCTCTGATTCTTCTCCTCTGGCACGGGGTACGCGGCAGGGATGTCCCCTCTCACCGCTTTTATTTGCTATTGCCATTGAAGCTATAGCTATTAGATTGAGATCCACCCCTATGGTAACTGGTGTGCAGTGGGAGGGAGGGTCTGCTGTGGTGGGCCTGTACGCTGACGAGAAGGTCCTTTTCCTGCGCAGCCCTCATGAGTCTTTTGGTCACGGTGTCCGCTTGTTAGATGCCTTTTTGCCATTTTCTGGGCTTAGGGTTAATTGGCAGAAGTGCCCCATTTCCTACATCAGGAGATCGGCGCTGTAATGTCGGTGACAGTAATGCTTTATATTTAGAAAAACGTTCTATATTTACCACGTTAGGAGCGATTTTACATTTATGCTAATGAGTTTCTTAATGCCCAAGTGGGCGTGTTTTTACTTTAGACCAAGTGGGCGTTGTACAGAGGAGTGTATGACGCTGACCAATCACTGACCAATCAGCATCATGCACTCCTCTCCATTCATTTAGTCAGTGCATAGTGACACTGCGTTGTTCACGATCTGCTGTCTTATACTGACACATTAACGTTACTGAAGTGTTTAGACAGTGAATAGACATTCCTTCCAGCCAGGACGCGATGTCTATTCACAATCCCGACACTTCGGTAACGTTTACAGCAGAGCAAAGCGTAATCTCCCTGTAACCGGTCATTTACAGCGAGATCTCGCGAGATTACACTTTGCTCTGCTGTAAGTACCACAGAAACGTTACCGAAGTGTCGGGATTGTGAATAGACATGGCGTCCTGGCTGGAAGGAATGTCTATTCACTGTCTAAACACTTCAGTAACGTTAATGTGTAAGTGACTGAGCCCAGGCTAAGTGTAGAATCCCCAGTCAGAGGGTTGCCGACGCTCTGGCCGGGTATTCCGCTCCCGGAGGAGTGAATGGCAGAGCAGGGAGCGGAGAGTTTCCTGCTCCGCCACAGTATTCAGTAGTACCTGCGTCCTGAGGATGCAAATACAATTGAAAATGGCCGGGACAGTTATTTGCCGGGACTGTCTCTGTAAATTTGGGACAGTCCCGGCAAATTCAGGACTGTTGGCAACTATGAGAATATGGCGACACTAAATAACATTGTTTTCTAACAAAAAGTTATTTCTATGTAAATATCGCACATCATGAAAAAAACCATAGAAATTTGGTATCGTCCGGCAGAATGTAATCCTCGCACCGCGGGACCGGCAGAAAAATAAACAAGAAATAGATCTGAGGGAACAACTAAACCCGTCCTGGTGATTAAGGGGTTAACCTGCGGTGCGGATTATAGACACGCAGGATATCGCATTTATACCGCGGATTCGCTGCGCATTTGTTGCAGAATTTCCCCATTAAGTGAAATGGAAAGTCAAGTTCCGCAACAACCGCCATTGTTCCCAGAATCCTCTGCGGCTCCACCGCGTGTTCACAGCAACGCTGCAGGTTACACATATATAAAAAAGAAGGCGTCATGTGACCCCTGCAGCCAATCACAGGCCGGAGAGGTCACATGTCATTATAGGGGTCACCTGGACACAGCCGGAAGAGCAGGGACGTGTTGCTATGGTAACGCTGGGAGAGGTGGGGATCGGCCTTGTTGTATTTCTGGAGTAGATATTCGGGGGGATTATACGTCCACCATTTGGGGTGAATATTCGGGGTGATTTCCTTGCGTGTTGTGGGTCGTATTCGCTACGTGTGAACATTCCCTTAAACCGCACGGTGAACGACATTAACAAGAAATGTATAAAAGTCAGTGAATAAGTTGTAAGTCCCGAATATTATGTCATTACAAAACACGACTCGTCCCACAAACCATCCGACCACTACAAAGACCAGAAATAACCACTTACCCCAAAGAGGCCGGCACTGGAGGGGTTAAATCCCGGCAAGGAGTCCAGTGGGCGGGGTCACTCAATGATTGACAACAGAGAGAACACCCGACCAGCGCTGCTCTTTACCTCATCACGTAACAGCGGAAGGACCTGTGATGACGTCACCACCAAGTGACAGGAAAAGGCGGAGCTTATTAGTGAAGAGAGGCGGAGGTGGAAGGACCTGGGATATCAAGGTCACGTGACCGCGGCATCAGGGGGGGGGGGGTTTAGAAGTGTGAGCGATGTATGAAGGACCTGCGTGATGATCAAGTGACATGAGGGGTCCTGAGCATCATATGAGCGATGAAGGAGTGATCGGTCATAACAGTGCAAAATATAATGTGTTGTGGTAAAAGGACCTGTGATGACATCACCACCACGTGACTGGGACGGGTGGAGCTTATCATTTGAGAAAAGTGGTGGAGGAAAGACCTATGAAGCTGATCACGTGACATGTGGGGGGCGGAGCTCTGTGAGTGGTCCGGTCTCCTGTGCTATGTTGAGAAGCGTTCATGATTACGTCACATGAGGGGGGGGGCTATGCCTCCTCTCCAGTTATAAGCTCCGCCTCTCTTCTCCCGGTCACATGGTGGTGACGTCATTACTGGTCCTTCAGCTGTTGCCGTGTATGATGTAGAGAGCAGCGCTGGTCGGGTGTACGTGACTTCCGGTCACCGCTGTTGTTTAGTGTTCTCTCTGTTATCAGTCAGGAGATTTCCCATGATGCAGTAGTAAGTTTACATGAGGTCATTTCTGTGCGGTTTTGGTGCGTTTTTGTCTGGCACAGTGTTGGTAATTATTATTATTTATTATTAGCGCTGTAAATATAAAATACAGGAGGGTTTAACCCCTTGGTGACATCAGATCTATAGTATTATGCTGTACGTGCGCCGTCACACTAGAAGGAGCGGAGCCTGCACCGTACACGACTACTGACAGCCGCCTGCAACCGCCAAGATCAGAGACCGCGCAATCCTGGCCGCTTAACCCCTCGTGATTAATAGTGATGGCGGCGTCTGATCAGTTAGAGATCGCGGCTTCCTCTGTCCTCCGAAGAGACTGCGCGATGCCGACCGGTTATATAAAACCCCCCCACACCGCGCAATTACCGGAAATATAAACCCCTCCCACCGCGCAATCACCAGAAATATAAACCCCCCCCCACACCGCGCAATCACCGGAAATATAAACCCCTCACACTGCGCAATCACCGGAAATATAAACCCCTCACACCGCGCAATCAGCGGAAATATAAACCCCCCACACCGCGCAATCACCGGAAATATAAAACCCCCCACACCGCGCAATCACCGGAAATATAAAACACCTCACACCGCGCAATCACCGGAAATATAAACCCCCTCACACCGCGCAATCACTGGAAATATAAATCCCTCACACCGCGCAATCACCGGAAATATAAACCCCTCACACCGCGCAATCACCGGAAATATAAACCCCTCACACCGCGCAATCACCGGAAATATAAAACCCCTCACACCGCGCAATCACCGAAAATATAAACCCCCTCACACCGCGCAATTACCGGAAATATAAACCCCCCACACCGCGCAATCACTGGAAATATAAAACCCCTCACACCGCGCAATCACCGGAAATATAAACCCCTCACACCGCGCAATCACCGGAAATATAAACCCCTCACACCGCGCAATCACCGGAAATATAAAACCCCTCACACCGCGCAATCACCGGAAATATAAACCCCTCACACCGCGCAATCACAGGAAATATAAACCCCCCTCACACCGCGCAATCACCGGAAATATAAACCCCTCACACCGCGCAATCACCGGAAATATAAACCCCCCCTCACACCGCGCACTCACAGGAAATATAAACCCCTCACACCGCGCAATCACCGGAAATATAACCCCCCACACCGCGCAATCACCGGAAATATAACCCCCCCACACCGCGCAATCACTGGAAATATAAACCCCTCACACCGCGCAATCACCGGAAATATAAACCCCTCACACCGCGCAATCACTGGAAATATAAACCCCTCACACCGCGCAATCACCGGAAATATAAACCCCTCACACCGCGCAATCACCGGAAATATAACCCCCCCCCACACCGCGCAATCACCGGAAATATAACCCCCCCACACCGCGCAATCACCGGAAATATAACCCCCCCACACCGCGCAATCACCGGAAATATAAACCCCCACACTGCGCAATCACCGGAAATATAAACCCCCACACCGCGCAATCACCGGAAATATAAACCCCCTCACACCGCGCAATCACCGGAAATATAAACCCCTCACACCACGCAATCACCGGAAATATAAACCCCCCCACACCGCGCAATCACCGGAAATATAAACCCCCACACTGCGCAATCACCGGAAATATAAACCCCTCACACCGCGCAATCACCGGAAATATAAACCCCTCACACACCGCGCAATCACCGGAAATATAAACCCCCTCACACCACGCAATCACCGGAAATATAAACCCCTCACACCGCGCAATCACGGAAATATAAACCCCTCACACCGCGCAATCACCGGAAATATAAACCCCCCCACACCGCGCAATCACCGGAAATATAAAACCCCCCACACCGCGCAATCACGGAAATATAAACCCCTCACACCGCGCAATCACCGGAAATATAAAACCCCCCACACCGCACAATCACCGGAAATATAAACCCCTCACACCGCGCAATCACCGGAAATATAAACCACTCACACCACGCAATCACCGGCAATATAAAACCCCTCACACCGCGCAATCACCGGAAATATAAAACACCTCACACCGCGCAATCACCGGAAATATAAAACCCCTCACACCGCGCAATCACCGGAAATATAAAACCCCTCACACCACGCAATCACCGGAAATATAAACCCCTCACACCGCGCAATCACCGGAAATATAAACCCCCCACACCGCGCAATCACTGGAAATATAAACCCCCACACTGCGCAATCACCGGAAATATAAACCCCCCCTCACACCGCGCAATCACTGGAAATATAAACCCCCTCACACCTCGCAATCACCGGAAATATAAAACCCCTCACACCGCGCAATCACCGGAAATATAAAACCCCCACACTGCGCAATCACCGGAAATATAAACCCCCCCTCACACCGCGCAATCACCGGAAATATAAAACCCCTCACACCGCGCAATCACCGGAAATATAAACCCCCTCACACCGCGCAATCACCGGAAATATAAAACCCCTCACACCGCGCAATCACCGGAAATATAAAACCCCTCCCACCGCGCAATCACCGGAAATATAAACCTCTCACACCGCGCAATCACCGGAAATATAAAACCCTCACACCGCGCAATCACCGGAAATATAAACCCCTCACACCGCGCAATCATCGGAAATATAAACCCCCTCACACCGCACAATCACCGGAAATATAAACCCCCTCACACCGCGCAATCACCGGAAATATAAACCCCTCACACCGCGCAATCACCGGAAATATAAAACCCCTCACACCGCGCAATCACCGGAAATATAAAACCCCTCACACCGCGCAATCACCGGAAATATAAACCCCCCACACCGCGCAATCACCGGAAATATAAACCCCTCACACCGCGCAATCACCGGAAATATAAAACCCCTCACACCGCGCAATCACCGGAAATATAAAACCCTTCACACCGCGCAATCACCGGAAATATAAACCCCCCACACCGCGCAATCACCGGAAATATAAACCCCTCACACCGCGCAATCACCGGAAATATAAACCCCCCACACCGCGCAATCACCGGAAATATAAAACCCCTCACACCGCGCAATCACCGGAAATATAAACCCCTCACACCGCGCACTCACAGGAAATATAAACCCCTCACACCGCGCAATCACCGGAAATATAAACCCCCCACACCGCGCAATCACCGGAAATATAAACCCCCTCACACCGCGCAATCACCGGAAATATAAACCCCCCACACCGCGCAATCACCGGAAATATAAAACCCCCTCACACCGCGCAATCACCGGAAATATAAACCCCTCACACCGCGCAATTACCGGAAATATAAACCCCTCACACCGCGCAATCACCGGAAATATAAAATCCCCCACACCGCGCAATCACTGGAAATATAAACCCCCCCCCACACCGCGTAATCACAGGAAATATAAACCCCTCACACCGCGCAATCACCGGAAATATAAACCCCTCACACCGCGCAATCACCGGGAATATAAACCCCTCACACCGCGCAATCACCGGAAATATAAACCCCTCACACCGCGCAATCACCGGAAATATAAACCCCTCACACCGCGCAATCACCGGAAATATAAAACCCCTCACACCGTGCAATCACCGGAAATATAAACCCCCCCACACCGCGCAATCACCGGAAATATAAAACCCCCCACACCGCGCAATCACCGGAAATATAAAACCCCTCACACCGCGCAATCACCGGAAATATAAACCCCCTCACACCGCGCAATCACCGGAAATATAAACCCCCCACACCGCGCAATCACCGGAAATATAAAACCCCTCACACCGCACAATCACCGGAAATATAAACCCCTCACACCGCGCAATCACCGGAAATATAAAACCCCTCACACCGCGCAATCACCGGAAATATAAACCCATCACACCACGCAATCACCGGAAATATAAACTCCTCACACCGCGCAATCACAGGAAATATAAACCCCTCACACCGCGCAATCACCGGAAATATAAAACCCCTCACACCGCGCAATCACCGGAAATATAAAACCCCCCACACCACGCAATCTCCGGAAATATAAACCCCCTCACACCGCGCAATCACCGGAAATATAAACCCCTCACACCGCGCAATCACCGGAAATATAACCCCCCACACCGCGCAATCACCGGAAATATAAACCCCTCACACCGCGCAATCATCAGAAATATAAACCCCTCACACTGCGCAATCACCGGAAATATAAACCCCCCCACACCGCGCAATCACCGGAAATATAAACCTCCCCCACACCGCGTAATCACCGGAAATATAAACCCCTCACACCGCGCAATCACCGGAAATATAAACCCCTCACACCGCGCAATCACCGGAAATATAAACCCCTCACACCGCGCAATCACCGGAAATATAAACCCCCCACACCGCGCAATCACAGGAATTATAAAACCCCCTCACACCGCGCAATCACCGGAAATATAAACCCCCCCACACCGCGCAATCACCGGAAATATAAACCTCCCCCACACCACGCAATCACCGGAAATATAAACCCCTCACACCGCGCAATCACCGGAAATATAAAACCCCTCACACCGCGCAATCACCGGAAATATAAAACACCTCACACCGTGCAATCACCGGAAATATAAACCCCCCACACCGCGCAATCACCGGAAATATAAACCCCCCCCCCCACACCGCGCAATCACCGGAAATATAAACCCCTCACACCGCGCAATCACCGGAAATATAAACCCCCCCACACCACGCAATCACCGGAAATACAAACCCCCCACACCGCGCAATCACCGGAAATATAAACCCCCCCCACACCACGCAATCACCGGAAATACAAACCCCCCACACCGCGCAATCACCGGAAATATAAACCCCTCACCGCGCATTCACCGGAAATACAAACCCCCACACTGCGCAATCACCGGAAATATAAACCCCCACACTGCGCAATCACCGGAAATATAAACCCCCACACTGCGCAATCACCGGAAATATAAACCCCCCCTCACACCGCGCAATCACCGGAAATATAAACCCCTCACACCGCGCAATCACTGGAAATATAAACCCCTCACACCGCGCAATCACCGGAAATATAAACCCCTCACACCGCGCAATCACCGGAAATATAACCCCCCCCACACCGCGCAATCACCGGAAATATAACCCCCCCACACCGCGCAATCACCGGAAATATAACCCCCCCACACCGCGCAATCACCGGAAATATAAACCCCCACACTGCGCAATCACCGGAAATATAAACCCCCACACCGCGCAATCACCGGAAATATAAACCCCCTCACACCGCGCAATCACCGGAAATATAAACCCCTCACACCACGCAATCACCGGAAATATAAACCCCCCCACACCGCGCAATCACCGGAAATATAAACCCCCACACTGCGCAATCACCGGAAATATAAACCCCTCACACCGCGCAATCACCGGAAATATAAACCCCTCACA